>NC_058081.1:403119436-403419663 GCF_014858855.1 Bufo gargarizans
AAATCCCACTTGATGTTCCCCAATCAGGTCAGGCATAAGTGATGCCAATCTATTAGCCAGTATCTTTGAGGCCAACTTAAGATCCTGATTAATCAATGAGATTGGCCTGAAAGATTCCGGTTGTGTCAAATCCTTCCCTGTTTTTGGGATCAGCTTAATATAAGCCATATTACTGGATGGGGGTATCCTCCCCCCCTTGAGCACCGCATTAAACAGGGCGGTCAATGTAGATACTATTTCAGGTCCTAGAGCCTTGTAGTATTCTGCTGGGAACCCATCAGGGCCCGGCAACTTCCCGTTTTGCAGGGCCTTAATAGTATGCTGTATCTCAGTCTCTGTAATTTCAGCGTTGAGGCTATCTAACATTTCCGCTGATAAGGTTGGAAGTTTTACTCGTCTTAAAAGCTCACTCGCTTTCTGTGGATCATAGGGTGTGTGGGAGTACATAGCCATAAAATAATTCTTCATTATATCTAACAGCTTTTTAGGGTGAGTGCAAGATTCCCTTCTCGTCCCGTAGAGGATATATTTGCGGACGCCTGGAATGCGAGAGATTCACAAGCAATTTACCCGCCTTGTTACCATATTTGAAGAGAGTGGCTTGTCTGCAGTCAGCAAACCACCTAACTTTCCCTTCCTGATAATAATCATAGTTATGCTTGGCAGTGACCCATTGCACCTTGTTTTCATCTGACGGGTCATTAAGATATTTAGTGTATGCTAGTCTGACATGCTGAATGACCTGTTCATATTTCTTCTGCACATCCCTTCTCTTCCCTATTGTGTACGCCATAATCCGTCCCCTTAAGACCGCTTTTGCGGTTTCCCAAAACAGCTCAGGGTTTTGCTTATGGGCTTCATTGTCTTGGGAGTACTCCCACCACCAACCCTTCAATCTGTCAATGAAATCTTCATCCATCAACAAGTGATTTGGCATTCTCCAGACCTGGTCTGTACCCCTGGGGATAGTTTCCTCCAGTTCAATCCAGAGTGGAGCATGATCCGAGATCAGTATGTCTGCTAGTTCAGCCTTGCGGACTCTCGAGACCAAATCCGGAGATACCATTATATAATCAATTCTGGACCAAGATTTCTGAGAGAGTAATGAGAGTACCCCCTATCAGTGGGGTGACATCTCCGCCAAATATCAACCAAATCTACAGCTTCTAGCAACGGGGCGAGTGTATAGGAACCTTCTGGATTATGTAGAAATTCTATTATGACCCGTCTGTTTCCTGTCCTCTAAACTATTTCCTACCCTATTAAAGTCACCCGCTACTATCATGGGTGGACCTTTATCTTGTAGAACTAAGTTCTCCAGAGCTTGATAGAAGCCTGCTTGGGCTGAATTAGGGGAATAAATATTATATAGGAGCAGATGTCTACCCCCCCCCCCCCAAACTAAGCTTGACTTTCAAACTCCTCCCTTCCCTATCCGCATCACTGCCAGAGTATACTGGAGATTTTTATGAAAGAGCATCATTACCGCCTTCCTACCTACTGATGGCGAACCTAATACCTGTCCTGCCCAGTATTTACGCATCCTCCAGAAGTCCTGTTCCTCCAGGTGTGTCTCCTGTAGAAAGGCCACATCTGCTTTCAGCTTTTTAAGGTGTCCAAGTACCATATTTTGTTTGGTCTGAGAACGCAGACCTTTCACGTTCCATGTCACTATTCTCATATAAACATCCCATTTAGAGCTATTTCTGGAGACACACCTGGAGAAAATCCAGACTGCTGACTTGTGCTTTCTTTTCAGAGATAGACAATGAGCAGCAATGCAAACATTACGCAACTTAGAATCCCCCACCCCCCTCCCCCACCATAAACCCAAGAAACATCAATAAGCAATATCAGTTTCTTCGCATTGACTCCTCCTTTTTCGCACATCGTCCAGAACTATCGCAACTCCGTGTCCCTACCCTCTCACAACAATGAAATTCTAGGAAAATCTCCTACCCCCAAAGCCCTCTACAACTTCTTAAACATATAACTTCCACTTTAAACCACTTGCTATCCCTCCATACTAAATCAGCATTACTGGCTCAATCTCCCCATCCCCACCATCCTCCCTGTATAACGAACCCAGTGAGACCTGGTATTACAGTCTTCTGACTTAGAGAAAAGTGTCCCAGGTCCATTAACCATCAACAGATAACCCACCATATGAGAAAAAAGTCCTCAGGACCTCCTCTCTTCAGCCTTGGGAGTCGTCTATGGACTCCATGAAAGTCGGTGACCTCCTGTGGTAGTGAGGATCCGAAAGTCTCTCCTTCCTTCGGTTAAGCATAGAATCCAACATTTTTTATTTCTCTCCCCTGTCTTGGTTCTCCTTCCATGCTTTCTTCCAGTGCCCCAATGGCCTCCTTCGGATTGAGATAGCAGGAAACAGCAACGCAAATTTTGATTTTTTTCTTTTTTCCTGACCAAGGCGGAACATATTTGAGAAGGCTCTCCTGCGTTCAGTTACCTCCATTGAGTAATCACTGAAAAGGAATACTTTTGAGCCTCTCAGCACAAGCTGGTGTTGAGCTCCTTTGTACTTCCTTAAAATCGCCTCTTTGGCGGCATAATTTAAATACTTCACAATGGCCGGTCTCGGTCTCGTGTTCCCCCACTCTGCGTCTGCTGGTCTAGCTGGGCCCAATCTATGGGCTCTTTCAACAGTATACTTGCCTTGGAGCCCCAAGGCTTGAGGGAGTTCTACTCCAAAGATTTGAAGCAGTTGTGACTGCAGAATATCTTCTGGTAATCCCACCATCCGAAGATTACTTCTCCTGGACCGATTCTCCAGATCTTCCAGCTTGTCTTTTAGCGCCTAATTATTCGATAGCACCTCTCGCACCTTTGTTTGAGTCTGCTCCAGCAGAGCTACCCTTTGCTCCAGCTCCGTTATCTGTGCAGAGTGCTGGGATACCTCAGTTTGTATATGGAGGAGTGCAGCCGAAACTGTGGCTTCCAACGTGGACTTAATATCTGGCGCTAACAACTTTGCCACTTCGAGCGCCATGGTTCGGCAAGATATAGTAATATCTTGGTCTGGGGCCAGACTAACCTTGGGTCCCTCAGGCTCCATGCCTGGGCTTCTGACCGGCAGCTGTGCTGCCGACCGAGTGAGTCTCTGCGTCTTCTCTGCCGCCGCCATCTTGCCTTTCGGCTGGCGCTCCTCACCCTGTGAGAGACGCGCTGGAGTGTTCGACATGCCGTCTCTTTTCAGAAACTTCTCCATCCACTTGTCTTACTACTCATGCGGGGGTCAGAGGAGGGTAAAAACATCCCTGGAGGGTCTTGTGGCTCGATTTACGGGCTTTGGGTATCGGAGCTCCGGTCTTTCTCAACCTCACATGCGCGCATCGGAACCGGAAGTCCAAAATGTGTGTTTTGCAAACCAAAGAAAATGATGGGTGTATTTCTACCTTAAATTGCACACTGACTAGTCCAGATGTTGTAGTTTGCCCAAAAATTGTAATTTGAAATGTCTCAAAAGCTCAGATGCAGTGCTGGTGCACTGAGCTTGCATAAAATGTCCGCCGCCATCCACCTAACAGAATTATAAAAGTTATAATTATTTTTATGGTCAATGGCCTCAGGGCAGGGTAAAACAATTGTGTCCTGCACCCACGCAACAATTTATCTGTAGATCGCTGAGTTAGATTCTCTCCTATTCTCTCCCTGAAATCACAAGTCCAGCAGCATCCTCTCCCTACACTTGTAACAGCAGAGTGACGTGCAGCGCTACATGACTCAAACTTATATAGAGCCTGGGTCACATGCTGCTCTGGTCAATCACAGCCATACCATTAGTAGGTATGGCTGTGATGGCTTCTAAGGTCAGACATTTAACCACTTATTGATTGGCTGCTGTGCAGCCTTTCAAAAAGCGCCAAGAAAGCACCGAACACCAAACCGGAACTTTCACGGAAAAATCCATGTCCGGAGTCCAAAAATCCTAAAGTTCGGTACGAACCCGAAATTTACAGTTCAAGTTCGTTCAACCCTAGTCATGAACAGATCCGGTTATATTATGTCTTATATAGCCATTACAAATCCATCATGAACACCATTAAAAGTCAATGGGGGACAGATCCGTTTCTATTGTGACAGGAAGAAAAGGAACATCCCTCGGCGCAAGGAACCAACCAGAGGTAGACGGTGAATCTTCAAGAGTTTTATTGCACACACACACAGTGTGATTGCAATAAAACTCTTGAAGATTCACCGTCTACCTCTGGTTGGTTCCTTGCGCCGAGGGATGTTCCTTTTCTTCCTGTCATTTTAATCCTCCGTACGGGCCTAGGCACGCTTATCCGAGGACATCTACATCCGTGGCTGCATACCAACCTTCATATTGGGGATTAAATCATCTCCCACATGTCTACAATAGCGTTGTGCCTATAATTGCGCAACTCTGCAAGGTGAGCCTCCCAAATTGGGATTTAATCCGAATTTCCAAATGTTTTTACCCTATGGTGCGCCCTCTCTCTTTTGTTTACACAGTAAATAACTTGCCTTTATACCGTTTTCTATTGTGTCAGAGAAAACGGATCCGTCCCCATTAACTTACATTGTGTAGATAAGATAAACTTAGGCATGCCTTAGGAACTGCGTGAAGTATCGTGTTTATCTTTATTTGGTTTTTCATATGCAAGGCAACTTATTTGTGTACATGTGACGTTTTGGTCCCACATGGACCTTTTTCAAACACCTGAATAACAATTTACAAAATAATACATTTAAGAATCAAAAAGATTACAAAGGATTAAATATAATATAACAACATCTGTCTGTGCTATCTCAGAGATAACAATAGCATGGCCTAGTATGGTGAACAAGAATATTTAATATGCCATATAAAGTCATGTGATATGTCTAATATTGAGTAAAGTATCGGTAATCAAACATTGCATAGGTTACATAGTCAATTGTAAATCTCATTATGGGTAAGTATAAGTGTATAAGGTATCACTCGACAGTACCAGCAAAGATATAGAGGGGTAAACAGTAGGAATGTCAACACACCACCATCTTGGGTTTTATCCAGCCCTATCTATTAGAGTGCATTCCCCATTTACATTAGATAGTCAGCCATTCTCGATCAAAAATGGCAGGTTTGGCCAATAATTGCGTAATGTGCCTTTCTGCAACTCTTTATCTGAATACTGCATACTGCAGAAACATTCAATTGTATTAAATGGCAATTCTGTGTGAACATACTCTAAGGTAGGGGTCATATTCAAATTCGTGATATTTTGCAAATATTTTGTAGAATATTTGTCGATCATTCGCAAATTCGAATATCCGTTATATTCTACAATTTTTTTAATTTGAAAAATCGGCAAGGTAATGATTCGTAATGCGAATTTTCGTAATACAAATTTTTTATTGCAAATTTTTCAACTTACAACTATTAGACAAAGAAGAGTATAGCACTAAATTAGCTAAATTGCTCTATATTAGTTTTTTCCGCATATTCGCTATAATTGCTATAACAGTTTTTTGAATATTCGTAATATTCTAAAACAAGAATATATAGCAATATAGCGAATTTCGAAAAAAAACGGATCTAGAGCAATTTAGCTAATATAGTGCTATAATCTTCTTTGTCTAATAGTTGTAGATTTTTTTTCATCTGAAGTTCAGATTGGAAAAAAATTACAACTATAAAAAAAAGATTATAGCACTATATTAGCTAAATTGCTCTATATTCAATTTTTTTAGAATATTCACTATATTGCTATAACTTCACTTTTTTGAATATTCGTAATATTCTAAAAGAAGAATATATAGCAATATAGCAAATATTCAAAAAAAACAAATATAGAGCAATTTAGCTAATATAGAGCCATAATCTTTATTTTTTTTAGAGTTGCAATTTATTTCCAATCTGAACTTCAGATGAGAAAAAATATTACAACTATTAGACAGATTATAGCACTATATTAGCTTAATTGCTCTATATTCTTTTTTTTCTGAATATTCGCTATATTGCTATATATTCTTGTTTTAGAATATTACGAATATTCAAAAAAACAAAGTTATAGCAATATAGCGAATATTAAAATTTTTTGGGAATATAGAGCAATTTAGCTAATATAGTGCTATAATCTTCTTTGTCTAATAGTTGTAAGTTGAAAAATTTGCATTACAAAAATTTGCAAACAACACTACAGCTAAAGTCAAATATACTGCAGCCTTCTCATTGGCCCACAAGCTAGAAGCAGGGAGGGATCATGTGTACTGATAAAGAAAAAAAAAACAAATATTCGAAATTCCGAATATATCACTATATTCAAAATATTCGCAAATTTTCAAAGTACCTATATTTGCGATAAAAATTAGAAATTTGAATATTCATGATCAACACTAATAATAAGCACTTCATAAACCTTTTAGGCTAGGGCTGCATGACGACATGTCGCGCGACTTAGGGCACAACTACATTGCAACATGTGTCACGCAATATTGATGTTGCACCAATGTCGAGCGAAAGTTTTTATAATGATAGTCTATGGTGTTGCAGCATGTTGCCTGTCACAGTGCATGTTGCCTGTCACCATAGACTAGCATTATCAAAATTGTCGCGCGACATTGGTGCGACAAAATGTCACGTGACAAATGTTGTCATGTAGCCCTAGCCTTAAAAGTCAATTATCAAAGTGGCCTCATATCACGAACACTAATGAAAGGTGTCTGCCATGTAAAGCACAGATACCCGTTGGATATGGCACCTGCTCAATTCCTGCTTGGGCAACATTTTTAAAGGGTATGGACAGCTTTGTAAAAAAATAAATAAAATAAATTTCACTAATTAATTTATTTTGAGGAGCAAATATTTTCTCCAATTGGTTTTATTTATCTATCTTTTTTTTTCATTTTTGTTCTACAACCTGCTGTGCTCTGCAGGCTGTTCTCAGTGAGTTTACAGAGAATATGTCATTTGACAGATTTTCTGTAACTCCTATGTTTACACAGGACCGCAAACTGTCTCCTCCTCTTCCGCCCCCCTCCCAAGTCAGGAGTGCTGTAAGCTCCAACACTCATGAAGTCCCACCCCTTTACCGAGAAGCCTCGCCCCTCATGGACATCTCTCACCAGCAGCAGCTCCAAAGTACATTGTGGTTACAGGACCTATGGTGATGTCCAGTCATCTGATCAGCCATGTGTGTGGGAGGAGCTAGGGGAACACAGGCTCTGTGTGGACTGTGCTGGTGGAGAATCCAGAGGTACTTTATTTATGGAAGGTGTGTATAAAGCAGGGCTATGTCAGTATAACCAGTGTATTGTACAGTTTTCTGTGTGTAATGTGCACACAGTAGTTCTATCTGTGTAATGGACATGTAGCAGAGCTGTGTGTATATTGTAAACTATCTGTGTAATGGGCATTTGGTAGAGCTGTGTATGTAATATGTATTGTGAGACAGTGACAGGTCTAACACATGCTAGAGGCAAGGAAGGGGTGGATAGTGCGGTCCACACCCCTATTCCACCATAGGTGAGACCAGCTGGAGGTACTTGGGCTGGCATAAAGCACCGCCCAGGGTGTCAATAAGGGGGAGTGTGTTACCTGTTGACAGAGGCCTGGAGGCTCTGTAAGTGTGGTCTCAGCTGGGAGATAGCCTGGAGTTGGGGGACAAAGCGATGCCTGGGAGGGTCGCAGGACCATAGTCAGGCGGACTACTGAGCCCCAATCCCCCACAAGAGACACTGGACTTGAGACAGTGGGTGTACTGTGCTCTGTACAGACAGGAGGCTGTGGGACATTGGCTCTGAAAGCCGCATGGGTTCAAGTGTGTGTGAACAGTGAGTTAGGCGAGTCCGGAATATTGTATTTGATTAGAGCCTGGATGGGCCGAGTGTTTTATTGTTTTGATTTGCTTTTGCTGGTGTGCCACAATAAATGCACTGTTTGGACCTTAAACCTGGTGTCCTAAAGCCGTATCTGTGAGGATGATCACCTGAAAGAAAGCTACCACTCACAATTGGTGTCGGATGAGGGCACAAGGGCACCTGCGGGCACCAGCAAGTATAGTCCATGCGGAGTGCTGCGGAAATTGCTGTCCGGGGATGTAAAGTGTTGCTAGCGGCAAGCTTCCGGGCTGAACAGTAAAAGGCAAAGTGTTACTGGGAGCAATGACAAGGCAGAAAGAGCAGGTGCTGCTGTAAGGCTGTGTGGAGCTTAAAGGGCCAGTAGCCCTGGCCAAGGAGATGGATTATGCCCAGAGCCATGCAAGGAATTTTGCCAACACAAGCGAAGCTAAATTTATGATTGTTTGTGTCATATATTTTTTTTTTTTTTAAAACACATTAGTGCTAGTGTGCTAATCAGCAGGGCCAGTGCAAGGATTTTTGCCGCCCTAGGCAAGATAAAAATTGCCGCCCCCCCTTATCAGATGATCTGCCCATATCATGACATCACATATGTTCCACCCCTTTCTTAGCTTTTAAATTAAAAGAACTGCTATGTTTCCCTTAGGGTTAATCCAGCTTCTTATAGCTGTCTCTTTTTGCGGAACGGAATTGCGGACCCATACATTTCTATGGGATCCGCAATTCCGAATCTGAAAAAAATTGAACATGTCCTATTCTTGTCCGCAATGGCGGACAAGAATAGGCATATTCTCTTAGTGCCCGCAAAATGCGGAACGCACATTGCTGCTGTCCGTGTTTTGTGGATCCGCAAAACACACATGGATGTGTGAATGGACCCTAAATGTGAGGTAAATTAGTCTCCAATGTAGTATTAATAACTAAACAATTACATAATAAACATATTGCATTGTCTACTTACCACCAGGACAATAAGATGATCTGGTCTCTGGCTGCAGTCTGGCTCTGGGGACTACCTTGTCACTCTCTTCTCCCACCCCCCTCCCTCCCTTGTCACTCTCATTCCGGCCCCCCACCCTTGTCACTCTCATTCCAGCCCCCCTCCCTTGTCACTCTCATTCCAGCCCCCCTCCCTTGTCACTCTCATTCCAGCCCCCCACCCTTGTCACTCTCATTCCAGCCCCCCTCCCTTGTCACTCTCATTCCAGCCCCCCTCCCTTGTCACTCTCATTCCAGCCCCCCTCCCTTGTCACTCTCATTCCAGCCCCCCCCCCCCCTTATCACTCATTTTACCCCCCCATCCCTTGTCACTCTCATTCCAGCCTCCCCCTTCCTTGTCACTCTCATTGCAACCTCCCCCTTCCTTGTCACTCTCATTGCAGCCTTCCCCCCCCCTTCCTTGTCACTCTCATTGCAGCCTTCCCCCCTTCCTTGTCACTCTCTCATTGCAGCCTCCCCCCTTCCTTGTCACTCTCATTGCAGCCTCCCCCCTCCCTTGTCACTCTCATTCCAGCCCCCCTCCCTTGTCACTCTCATTCCAGCCCCCCTCCCTTGTCACTCTCATTCCAGCCCCCCTCCCTTGTCACTCTCATTCCAGCCCCCCTCCCTTGTCACTCTCATTCCAGCCCCCCCTCCCTTGTCACTCTCATTCCAGCCCCCCCTCCGTTGTCACTCTCATTCCAGCCCCCCTCCCTTATCACTCATTTTACCCCCCCATCCCTTGTTACTCTCATTCCAGCCTCCCCCCTTCCTTGTCACTCTCATTGCAACCTCCCCCCTTCCTTGTCACTCTCATTGCAGCCTCCCCCCCCCTTCCTTGTCACTCTCATTGCAGCCTTCCCCCCTTCCTTGTCACTCTCTCATTGCAGCCTCCCCCCTTCCTTGTCACTCTCATTGCAGCCTCCCCCCTTCCTTGTCACTCTCATTGCAGCCTCCCCCCCTTCCTTGTCACTCTCATTGCAGCCTCCCCCCCTTCCTTGTCACTCTCATTGCAGCCTCCCCCCCTTCCTTGTCACTCTCATTGCAGCCTCCCCCCCTTCCTTGTCACTCTTATTCCAGCCTCCCCCCTTCCTTGTCACTCTTATTGCAGCCTCCCCCCCTTCCTTGTCACTCTTATTGCAGCCTCCCCCCCTTCCTTGTCACTCTTATTGCAGCCTCCCCCCCTTCCTTGTCACTCTTATTGCAGCCTCCCCCCCTTCCTTGTCACTCTTATTGCAGCCTCCCCCCCTTCCTTGTCACTCTCATTGCAGCCTCCCCCCTTCCTTGTCACTCTCATTGCAGCCTCCCCCCCTTCCTTGTCACTCTCATTGCAGCCTCCCCCCCCTTCCTTGTCACTCTCATTGCAGCCTCCACCCTTCCTTGTCACTCTCATTGCAGCCCCCCCCCTTCCCTGTCACCTCTAGTGTAGCGTGGCCGAGCTCTGTTCGGTCCGCGGTACAGGAGCATTTGTTTCCTGTACCCGGCCGGACTGAAAGGAAGTGCACACTAACTGAGCACTTCCTGTCAGTCCGGCCGGGTACAGGAAACAAAAGCTCCTATACCGCGGACCAAGCAGAGCAGACACAGAATGACATCAGGCGCAGGCAGGCTGCGCAGCACTGAACCTGCGGCCGGAGATTCTTTAGAGCGGCAAGTGCTCAGGAGGCTCAGCATGAGGGGCGCGGCCGGCCGGCCGAACTTATATAACCAACTTTTTTTTTTGTACACTGCAACGGGCGCCCCCTTACTGGTGGCGCCGGCCCTGCTAATCAGTGATCACCTACCCACCTGTCCTGATGCTACGGCAATCTGGCTGTGTGTGAGTCAGACTCAGACAGTCGGCTCCCTGCTGCCGCCCGTCACCGCTGCGCCACTCTCCAGTCACACTCCCCTGGCCTGACCGCGTGTTCGTGCTGCCTGACCTGTGCCGCTCTGAGTGAGGGTCAGGGCCGCATGCAGGGTGGGGCGGGTGGCCGGCGGCGCTGCGGCGCAACTCACAAGTAAGTGATTAAAAAAAAATAGTTCCTTTTTCCACCCTCCCCCAGCGTGTGCCCTAAGGCAGCCGCTTGGTCACTTTGTTGAAGTCCAAGGTGTCTGTGATAGACCTGGAGGCTTGGAGGAAAATCTGATGTGTGCCATTGCCAAGGGAAACCAACGGGAAGAAAAGTGAGATGGAGAGCGGTGTGGCTCTCAAGAGTATAATTGTTTACGGCCACTGTGCACCAAGTCCTGGAGAGGATGTGCGGAGGAGCCGTGATGTGGTTGCTTTGTACGACCAACCACAACAGCATGCAGCTGTCCAGCAGTTATGGAGCAGAAAATTTTCATATTCTGTGGCTGGAGATCACAAGGAAAGTTCTCCAGAGACTGTGACTCCCCATCTGGAAGGCGTTTCTCATGGTAACCATTGCAGGGAGGAGACTGCAGATCGTGGAATGGAGGCTCCTGGAGCATCCTCATCTTCCAGGACTGCCAAACCTGTGACCACAATGGGTAAGAGTGTTCCAATTATTCTGTGTGTTGCAGAGAGTCAGGTGATCCTGGTTCAGACCAGCCCGGTGGATGAGAACTGTGTGCAGGACTTTCATGGGGATATAATGAACTGTCCTGTGTGAGACTCCAGTGCGATCTGGGACTTGTGAACTTCGTGATGCAGTTTCATGTTTCATGATGTGTTATTGGGCTTGTTTTGCACAAGCCCCAATAAATATGTTGCCCCCCGCCGCACTTTGCCATACCTGCTATACAGCAGCACTTACCTGTCACATCCAGAGCCTCCAGGTGACATCTCCTTTCTGTCATCATCTTCTCCACTCGGTCTGGACAACTTCTCTCAGCCGCCTCGTCTCTCGTCTCTGCAAGTGTGATACCTAGACATCTTAGCTTCCTCACATTCTATCATTATCCCCCAACTGGAGTCCCCACAGTGTTATCCTGCTGCTTGCTGTTCCCCCCACCAGGGGTGTAGCTATAGGGGGTGCAGAGGTAGCAGTCGCTACTGGCCCAGGAGCCTGAAGGGGCCCAAAGACACTGGTGCCGCATAAGAAGACACACAAAGCACTGAGGGAAGGGGGCCCAAGCTGAACTCTTGCACCAGGGCCCATGAGCCTTTAGTTATGCCCCTGCCCCCCCAATACCCCCAAACACTATCCTGAAGAAACATTACTGCCCCCATAGTAATAGTGCTCCTCATAGTCCCACCAATAGTAATTCCCTTCTAGAATGCCCTCATTAGTAACACTGCCCCAACCGTGATAATGCTCCTCAACAATGCCCCCATTATTAGAAGAGCCCTCCCATATTAAAAATACCCTCACAGAGTCCCCAGTAGAAATAAGGCCCCCTATTGTTCCCCCCAGTGGTAATAAAGCTCCCTACAGACCCCTCAGTAGTAATAAAGCCCCCATAGTGCGCTTAGTAGAAATAAGGCGGATCTATAAGACCCTCCTATAGAGCCCCCAGTAGTAGTAAGACCGCCTATAATTTCCCCTGGATATGCAGTGCCCCCTACAGTTATAATCCTCTCTCCACCATACAGTCCCATGTAAATAACATTGCCTTCTCCCCAGCCGCCTCCAATGCACAATCCCATGTAAACATTACCCCCTAAGGCAACTTTCACACTTGTGTTCGTGCGGATGTGTCCTGTACTTGTACAGGACGGATCCACACCTATAATACAAACGAATGCATCTGTTCAGGACCGATTCGTTTGTATTAGATTTGAATTTTCAAGTCCCAGTACGGATCTGTCTTGACTTGCATTGAAAGTCAATAGGGGACGGATCCATTTACAATTGCACCATTTTGTGTCAATGCAAAGGGATCCGTCCCCATTGACTTGCATTGTAAGTCAGGACAGATCCGTTTTGCTCCGAGAGGCCATGCGGACACAAAAACGCTGCTTGTGAGAGTCTTGAAACAGATCTCACAAGCGGATCCCCAAATGTAAGTGTAAACGTAGCCTAAACATTAAGTCCCATGTACATAAACATCATTCCCCTCACCATCCACTTTCAAAATACAGTCCCTCAAGCACACAGTTCCATGTCAATAACATCCCTCCCTTCAGCCCTAACATAATCCCAGTTAAATAACTACAACTCCCAGCATTGCTCTGCCTCTCCCTTCACTTACCTTTTCTCATGTACAGACATCACCATTAGGCTCCTTCTCCGCTTCACTCCAGTGCAGGATTGCACCGGTCACATGATGGTGACATCATCCAGGCCATCCTATCACAGCCTGTTTTGCTGATCACATGACCTGTGATGTCACCACAGGTCCTTCATCACTTCCCAGTGTATTATATTCAATTGTATTTCCGTTCTGTGTACGGCAAAACTGTTGTATCTAGTAGGCAGGCAGGACATTCGGGGCATGGGAGAAAACATTTGGGGCCCAGGCCCCGAATGTTTTAACCTAGCGACGCCCCTGCTGTGGGGTAAGGTAGACACTTCAACAGATAGTGACAACTCCTGCAGAACCTGTACCTGTTCCTTTTAAGTGAAGTTCTAAGGGAGCTGCACATTGACCTCCATGGAGAAAGAATATTGACCATCGAAAAGTAATTGTGCCAAGAGTGCCGATAACTAGTGGTGAATCATGAAGGGACCTCCGTGGAGGCCACTGATAAAGTGTTTGTTTGTGGATGTAACCGATATTAATGCTGAGAGAGAACCTGAGTTGGTCTTGGTGATAAACTGGGCTCTGCTGTCCTGGTTGTGGAAAACAAGGGGAAAACTATGGTTTATGAAAATGCAGGTGTTCATCCTCACAGGCTTGAACAAAGGGGGGGGGGGTGTATGTGAGACAGTGACAGGTCTCATGCAGGTTAGAGGCAAGGAAGGGGTGGATAGTGCAGTTCACCCCCATATTCCACCACAGGTGAGACCAGCTGGAGGTACTCGGGCTGGCATAAAGCACCTCCCATAGTGTCAGTAAGGGGGGTAGTGTGTTACCCGTGAACACAGGCCTGGAGGCTCTGAGTGTGGTCTCAGCTGGGCGAGGCTGAGAGATTGCTGTGTATGGCAGCGTCTGGTGGGCGCTGTGTATGGCAGCGTCTGGTGGGCGCTGTGTATGGCAGCGTCTGGTGGGCGCTGTGTATGGCAGCGTCTGGTGGGCGCTGTGTATGGCAGCGTCTGGTGGGCGCTGTGTATGGCAGCGTCTGGTGGGCGCTGTGTATGGCAGCGTCTGGTGGGCGCTGTGTATGGCAGCGTCTGGTGGGCGCTGTGTATGGCAGCAGTGGTCTTATGTTTAGTGTATGATAAATGTAAAATTGTCTACATTTATTTTGGCATGGGAGACTAGCAATAGTTTCCCTGCAGAAATATCAGCCTCATAACAGCAAAATTTGTACTCCACCTTGGCTAAAAATACTCCTCAAACTTAAGAGGAGAATTCTTTACTCTTCTGGAACAAAATAGTGCGAACTCTGCTGTCAGCTGTGACTTACTTTAAATTGCAGACATAACCCCTTCCATGCCATGGTCCTTAGGGACTGCTGTATTAAAGGATAAACTGAGGGAGTGAGCTCGCCCCTCCATTAGGCTACTGTGCTGCTGTGGCAGCATCCCGATAGTTACCATGGCAACCAGATGACTTCACAGGCATCCGGATTTCCATGCTATAGCTGAGCCTGATTAGGCTTACTGTGAATGACAATACATTGCAGTACACTATACAGTGTACTGCAGTGTATTGTAGAGGCATCAGACCCACTGGATTGTCAAAAACAAACATAAAACATGTTTTTTTTTTGTTTTTTTTATCACCTTGTCTGTAACAACCTGATCTATAAATTGATCACATACTTTTACAGCACAGTGAACGCCATAAAAAAAGAAAAGAAAAACTATGATGGAATTGCAATTTTGCCAACCGCACTTCCCACAAAATGGTATAAAAAGTGATCGAAAGAGTCATGTGTACCCCAAAATAGTACCAATTACAAATACAAAATGTGCCAAAAGCCTTTTTTTATCACCTTACATAAAGAAAGTGTATTACCAAGTTATCAAAAAACAGCAAAAAATTTAACCCTAACTAAGAAAACTTAAAAAATAGTTTTTAGAAAAAGGAAGCACAAAAACATTATATAATATATACTCTATTATACTATATATACTAGGGTTGTCACTAGAGATGAGCAAATTTTTCAATAATGTTATTCGCCAGTTAGCAGAATTTTTTTTGGGATCAGATTTGGTTTGTTCCGAATAAATTTGTGGCAAATTACATTAAAAACTGCTATTTCCTGGCTGCAGAGAGCCTTTCTAGTGATGTAAAACACTGTGCCTTGTAGTAACACGCATAGGGTGTCTGCTTTGGTAGTGAAACAATGCTGTGAGTCCATATGACATGCAGTCGCACTTATAATCACTAAACACATCACTTATTTGGACAGTCACGGGGACAATACTGACCAAAAAACTCAAGTATAAACTGCGTATCCAAAACAGAGATGACATGTGAATGGAATATTTGCATGTCTTCTGTGTTTTGCACGCACTCCTGCTTTTGGCTACTGTAGGAAGGCGCAAAAGGCCATCATTGATGGAAGGTATGTGTCACTGAGATTCCTGGCCTCGGTGAGGTAAGAGTCAGTAGTTTTAAGCGTCAGCGGCAGCTAGTGCTGGTTGACACTGTTTGTTGTTAGTGTGGCTGTAAAGCCAATCCGGGCCGGCTCTTACTGGGAGTAGCCAAAGTGCTGGGTATGTGGCTTCTCCCCACGCTCCAGGCAGGCCGGGTCTTTATTGACCTATATAGAACCCAGACAGCAGTCTCAGGTGGTTGTGATTTATCCTCCATCTGACAGATAAGCTGGGGAGTATCTGTGTTTTGGGACCTGTGAATTTGTGCCGTGCTAAAGGGCTGAGAGCCGCATGCTGGGAAACAGGCCCGCTGTGGACTATGGGTGTAAAACTGCTAACCAGGTGAAGATTTTGTTCTATGGACATTGCATGGTATGAACAAACACCAAGACTGTGAATGGTCATTTTGTTTTTCCTTATGTGTGAATAAACACTGAACTGTTTAAGTTAAATACTTTGTGATTGCCTCTATACTGTGACCGCTAGCCTGTCTAATAGTGTTGATCGAGCACCGTAGTGCTCAGGGGCTCAGGCCAAACATATTGTGATATTCGGGTGCTCGACCGAGTACCTGAGTATAATGGAAGTCAATTGGAGAACCCAAGAATTAAACCAGGTACCCCCTGCTCTGAAGAGGGGAGGGTGCCTGGTTCATAAGAAAATGTCAGAAATTGAGTGTAGGTTCCACATGCATGCTGGGTCTGCTTCAATAACTGTCATTTTGGGTGCCAAAATGGCCTCCACTGTATCCAATGAGTGCAGGTACCAACATGCATGCCGGCCCACTCCACAACACTCCCGGCGCCAAATGGCCACCACAGACTGCAGTGAGAGTCCACAAACTATCTCACTCCTGGTGCCAAGTGCATGTTGGTACCTGCACTCATTGGATACAGTGGAGGCCATTTTGGCACCCAAAATGACAGTTTTTGAAGCAGACCCAGCATGCATGTGGAACCTACACTCCCTGAAGTGTATGGTAGCCTTCATGGCACTTAACAGGTAGAATTTAGTGTTAGGAACCCGTCTAACAGATATCGCCTTAACGTGCGGCAGACGGGCTAAAATAATTTTGTACAAAACGATTTGCCGAGTGTCTATCACTTATAGTGTAGCACTTGTAATTATTATGCAATTTTGCACTTTATATTGCAGTGAGTTGTCACATTGCATGTTTTGTCTTTTAACCTTTGATGCAGATGTCATTGTGAGATACACGCTTTATACATTTGGGTTAGATTCAGATATTTGAAATACCGCCATTTGGTGCACAAATCTTTAATAGCGGCCTACTGTGGATCAGGCCGTGTGAAATACACCCTGTATATACAGGGCTTATATTCTTTCATTAATAAAACACCCTTTTTGGGGCAAAATACACAATATTTCAGGCCTTGCAGCATAAGCACGTTTGAAATTCCTGGGTTATATACTGCTGCCATATTGAGTTATTAAACATTTGGCAGCCTTTGCTGCATATGTCATTATGAGATACACCCTTAAAGGGAGTCTTTCACCTATACTGACCGTTTTTGAACACTAACACCATTCTCAGCATTATAGTACCCATATGTGAATGCTGCTTACTGTTTAGCTGTCCGTCGCTTATGTCCTTCAAAAAACACTTTAATCCAATATTCAAATTAGGTCTGAAGGTGCCCAGAGGCGGCTTTTAAGCGGCCGGTGCCCAGGCCTCTCTTCGCTATTCATATGAAACCCCTCCCCTTTAAACACTCAGGCCCGCCCTAGGTTCTTCTTATTACCGCCTCCCTTCAGTATGAAATGCTGCGCCTGCGCCGTGCATCCGAATCGCCGCGCCTTCGCACAGCATTACCAATTATGGGCATCGGCATCCGAGCGTTTATTGCGCATGCGCTGGCCCCAACATCCCGATACAGCCAGCGGAAGTAGCCGCCAGGCAGGCCAGAGTGTTTAAAGGGGAGGGGTTTCAGATGAATAGCAAAGAGGGGCCTGAGCACCGGCCGCTTGAACGCCGCCGCTGGGCACCTTCAGACCAAATTTGAATATTAGATTAAAGTGTTTTTTTTTTAAGGAAATAAGCGACGGACAGCTAAATAGTAAGTAGCATTCACATATGGGTACTATAATGCTGAGAATGGTGTTAGTGTTCAAAAACGGTGAGTATAGGTAAGAGACTCCATTTAATACATTTGGGTTAGATTCAGATATTTGAATTGCCGCCATTTGGTGCACAAATCTTTAATTCAGGCCTACAGTGTGTCAGGCCGTGTAAGATGCACCCTGTATATACAGGGGTTTGATTCAGGCATTTGAAATACAGCCATTTTTGGCAAATAAATCTTTAATTGAGGCCTACTGTGGGTCAGGCTGTGTGAGATACACCCTTTACAGACAGGGGTTTGATTCAGGCATTTGAAATACAGCTATTTTGAGCAAATAAATCTTTAATTGAGGCCTAGTCTAGTTCAGGACTTGTGAGATACACCCTTTACATACTGTCGTTCTATTCTACTATTAATTAAACACCCATTTAGGGCAAGATCCTAAATTCGAGAAATATGAGGAGAGCGTCAAATAAGGGACGTGGCCCAGGTCTTGGTGCTGCTGGTGGAGCTCCTGTTGCAGGGAGAGGACATGGTTAATCGGTGCCAGCTACACACGCAAGTGAAACACCTTCCTCTGGTCTGAGTAGGTGACAGAACCTGCAGCTGTATTTGGTCGGGCCTAATGCGGCTCTACGAATGGCGAGGCCTGGACAAGTACAGGCGATAGTAGATTGGGTTGCTAATGTAGTATCCCACTAGGTAAAGGTGGGCACTACACCAAAGGGTTAATGTGTTTACTGCCTTTACTGTTATGTGTATGCATTTCCCTGTGTTAACTGGGTGTCAGGCCTGTCAGGGTGCAGTTTAGCCTCCCAGACGCTAGAGGGAGCTAGAGAGCCCTAGTTATATATAGGACGGCCCAGACAGGGAAGTGTTAGGGTATTCCAGGGGACTAGAGGAGTCACCCAGTCAGCCTGAAGCTCCTGAGGCTAGGCTTAGCTCAGTTGAGATACCCAGTAGTAGGAGAGCACCTCTTGGGAGAAACCTGCAGTCACCTTTGCAATCCAGCAGTGAAGACAGCTAGGAAAATCAAGGTATTGTAACCCCAAGCAAGTGCCAATACTGGAGGAAGGAATTTATATACCAAGGATTTAAGCCAGCAATTAGGCATCCGGGCCTTGGGATCCAGCCAGCTAGAATAGCTGTGGGGATAGAGCAGCATTGTACTGCAAAGCATTAACTGTATACCCTCCAAGTATCTTGCAAGATTGAAACCTGCTGTGCTAACAAGTAAACCTGCTGTGCATATGTACTGTAAAGGACTGCATTATCATCTACTGTAACTACATGTACAAAGTTGGACTGTTTTCTAAAAGTAAAGCAACGTTTGGTTTACAAACTGTGTATTCCATTAATCCTCCTGCAAACCGGTGTGCCACCGTTACAGGCACTGGCGTCACGATTCTTAAAGGGACCTTACCTAAGGCACTCAAAACACCTGCAACATCCAGGGCACCTCACATACCATCAGGCCTGGTCTCTATCTACAGAGTGTCCCCCAGAGGAACTAGTGTCAACCTCTACTTCACTGTTGCATGTCTGCCCAGGGTTCTCCTCAGAAAAGTGAGTAACCCTCGATTGCCCATACCATGAACTCACTGTCGCAATACCCTGCAGGTCTGGCGTGCTGCACTAACAGTGGATCCAGTTCATTCACATTGTCTCTCACCCAGTCTCTTGCTGAAAGACCACAGTTGCATGTCCATCAGTCTTTCACCTCACCCTCTTGCAAATCAGCCAAGCAGTCTAAGCCCCAAGTCATGCAGCAGTCTATTCTGATTTTTGATGACTCTGTTAGTCATCCACCTAGCCCTGCCCCAGAAGTGGAAGAGATGGAGTGCACCGATGCCCAAACACTTATCTTTCAGGATGAGTACATCGGAAGACCATTGCAGCACGTCTCGGATGATGACGAAACACAGGTGCCAACTGCTGGGGCTTTCAGCAGTGTGCAGACCGACAAGGAAGGCAGGGGTGAAGACTGGGTGGAAGATGATGTGGAGGACGACGAGGTCCTCGACCCCACATGGAATCAAGGTCATGCGAGTGACCTATGTATTTCGGAGGAAGAGGAGGTGGTCGCACAGAGCCACCAGCACAGCAGAAGAGGGAGCAGGGTGCAAAAGCCGTCCTCGAGACAGTACGTCTGCTACTGACCACTGCAGCAAAGGACCTGAGCACACCAAAGCCAGCTCCAAGGAGTTTACTGGTGTGGCAGTTCTTCAGACAATGTGCTGACGACAAGACACAAGTGGTTTGCACTCTGTGCAATCAGAGCCTGAAGCAAGGCATAAACGTTCTCAACCTGAGCACAACCTGCATGACCAGGCATTTAAGTGCAAGGCACGAACTGCAGTGTAGTAGACACCTCAAAAACCAAGAAGGCTCTCTGGCTCCTCCTGCTTTCTCTTCTGCTGCAGTCTCAGCCCTTCATCCACCACTGGAGTGACAATACCATCTGCCACCCCACAAACAGAGGATCTGCCAGCAACACCAACACCTGGGTCACCAAGCATCTCCACAATGTCAAACGGTAGCGTTCAGCTGTCCATTTCCCAAACGATGGAGAGGAAGAGGAAGTACCCCCCTACTCACCCGCGATCCCTAGTCCTGAATGCCAGCATATCTAAATTACTGGCCTTTGAAATCCTGTTATTCCGTCTGGTGGAGACGGGTAGTTTTAAAGGCCTTATGGTGGTGGATGCCCAGCCGCCGTTACTTTTCCCTTCCCTGCACAACCAAGTAGGGGACAAAATCAGGTGTGCACTGCACAACGCTATCTGTGGCAAGGTGCAGCTCACTACGGATATGTGGATTAGTAAGCACGGTCAGGGCCATTTTATATCTCCATAACAGCACACTGGGTAAATGCAGTGGCTGCTGGGCCTGAGGCAGATAGTAGTTTGGCGCATGTCCTTCCACCACTGAGGATTGCAGGGCACTTCAGTTTGCCTCCTGTTGCTTCCTCCTCCTACTCTGCTTCCTCATCCTCTACCAGCTCCTCATCCGGTCAGCGTAACACCTTCACCGCCAACTTCAGCACAGCCAGGGGTAAACGACAGCAGGCAGTTTTAAAACGTATCTGTTTGGGGGACAAACCCCACACCGCGCAGGAGCTGTGAACGGGCCTTGAACAACAGACCGATGAGTGGTTTGTGCCAGTCAGCCTCAAGCCAGGCCTGGTGGTGTGCGATACTGGGCGAAATCTCGTAGCAGCTCTGGGACTAGTCGGTTTGACGCACATCCCTTGCCTGGCGCATGTGCTGAATTTGGTCATGCAGAGATTCCTTAAAATTTACCCCGATATGTCAGAGCTGCTGCATAAAGTGCGGGCCGTCTGTGTGCGCTTTCGGCGTTCTCACCCTGCTGCTGCTCGTCTGTCAAAGCTGCTGCATAACTTCGGCCTTCCCGCCCTCCGCCTCATATGCGACGTGTCCACAAGGTGGAACTCCAACTTGCACATGCTGACCAGACTGTGCAAGCAGCAGCAGGCGATAGTGGAGTTTCAGCTGCAGCACACACAACAACCAGAACCACCAGCTGATATGGAACATCTTAGCAGGAGGCAGCATTTTACCAACATGATGGAGCAGTATGTGTGCACACGCCTACACCGACTGAATGTCGGGTCTGCCCTCTTCAACTTCTGGGTCTCCAAATTGGGCACATGGCCTGAGCTTGCCCTTTACGCCTTGGAGGTGCTGGCCTGCCCTGCAGCCAGTGTATTATCTGAACGTGTGTTTAGCATGGCAGGGGGTGTTATCACAGACAAGCACAGCCGCCTGTCCACAGCCAATGTGGACCAGCTCACATTCATTAAAATGAACCAGGCATGGATCCCACTAGACTTGTCCGTACCTTGTGCAGAATAGACATGTATACTGGCCTTAACCAGCCATTTTTATACTACAGCAAAATTGCTCATTTTTGTATTTTGGATATTTCCCACTCCTTTGGAGTGTACCCTAATAAAAAAAAAAAGTGTTGGCTACCTTGTCCTCCTCTACCGCCGCTTCCACCTACACCGCCTCCTCAAACTCCTACTCCATATGGACCTCCACCTCAAATCATTTTATTTTTTATTTTTTTCCATTTGTACGTATATTATTTTGTCATTTCACTAATTTGTCTGTTACATTTTCTGGTGAAATTCACTAACTTTTGGGTGTCAGATACCCCTGCTCTACCTAGTAGACAGGTAAAAACATTTCGCTAATTTGTCTGTTATATTCTTGGGTGACATTTGATGATTTTTTCTGTGATTAAACCCCTGCTCTGCATAGGTGACAGGGACATAAATTTCAAAAAATTGTCAGTTACATTGTCAGGTGACAGTTTACCAATTTTGCCATATACAAACCCCTGCTCTGCATAGTTGACAGGGAATTAAATTTCAAAAATTCTTCTGTTTTGATAACAGCGTCTAATATACCTGCTACCTAGTCCTCTGGTGGTCCCTTTTGCTTGGATCGACCACCAGAGGACACAGGCAGCTCAGTAAAGTAGCACCAAGCACCACACTACACTACACCCCCCCTGTCACTTATTAACCCCTGATCACCCCATATAGACTCCCTGATTCCCCCCCCCCCTGTCATTGATCACCCCCCTGATAGGCTCCATTCAGACATTCGTATGTGTTTTACGGATCCACGGACCAATGGATCGGATCCGCAAAACACATACGGACGTCTGAATGGAGCCTTACAGGGGGGTGATCAATGACAGGGGGGTGATCACCCCATATAGACTCCCTGATCACCCCCCTGTCATTGATCACCCCCCTGTAAGGCTCCATTTAGACATTTTATTGGCACAAGTTAGCCGATATTGATTTATTTTTTTTTTTTTTTCTTACAATGTCTCATATTCCACTAACTTGTGTCAAAAAATAAAATCTCACATGAACTCGCCATACCCCTCATGGAATCCAAATGCGTAAAATATTTTTTTACATTTATATTCCAGACTTCTTCTCACGCTTTAGGGCTCCTAAAATGCCAGTGCAGTATAAATACGCCACATGTGACCCCATTTCGGAAAGAAGACACCCCAAGGTATTCGCTGAGGGGCATATTGAGTCCATGAAAGATTTTAACTAAAAGAGATTTTGGGCCCCTTTGCGCATGTAGGCTGCAAAAAAGTGTCACACATGTGGTATCACCGTACAAGTAGGGCAATGTGTTTTGGGGTGTCTTTTTACATATACCCATGCTGGGTGAGATAAATATCTTGGTCAAATGCCAACTTTGTATAAAAAAATGGGAAAAGTTGTCTTTTGCCGAGATATTTCTCTCACCCAGCATAGGTATATGTAAAATGACACCCCAAAACACATTGCCCAACTTTTCCTGAGTACGGCAATACCACATGTGTGACACTTTATTGCAGCCTAGGTGGGCAAAGGGGCCCACATTCCAAAGAGCACCTTTAGGATTCCACAGGGCATTTTTTACACATTTAGATTTCAAACTACTTCTCACGCATTAGGGCCCCTAAAAAGCCAGGGCAGTATAACTACCGCACAAGTGACCCCATTTTGGAAAGAAGACACCCCAAGGTATTCCATGAGGGGCATGGCGAGTTCCTAGAATTTTTTATTTTGTCACAAGTTAGCGGAAAATGATTTTTTTTTCTTTTTTTCTTACAAAGTCTCATATTCCACTAACTTTTGACAAAAAATAAAAAAAATTCTAGGAACTCACCATGCCCCTCACGGAATACCTTGGGGTGTCTTCTTTCCAAAATGGAGTCACTTGTGGGGTAGTTTTTAAGGACTGGTATAAGTGTGCTATCGATAAGTGTGATATAGAGGGGTGTGATATACTTATAATATTACATTATAATAATATATATAATAATACATTATATTGTATTTGTATTGTGCAGCAGTTGTGTGCGGTTCTTCTGCGATACCTCAGCTAGATAGAGGGGCAAATGCTATCTTGCTTCCCAAAACTGGTTCAGGGCTGTGATATACCTTCTACAAAATCCTGATTGAGGGATGCTATATACCTGTTTCCACAAAATACTGACTGAGGGGGTGTTATTGCTATATACCCTTTTCCACCAAATACTGATTGAGGGCTGCAATATACCTTCTTCCACAAATTCTGCCCTTCCCTACATACTTAGGCTGAGGGTCATTTAGAAAATAACAGGCAGAGGATGAGGCAGACCATTCCGCAGGGATGGTAGGGGTCGGGCAGGTGCACCAGGCCGGAGCTTAAGTGGTAAGTTGGAAAAGGCGCGTGCAATAACTTTAAGGGGCTTACCAGAGTTGTTTGAGTGGCTCACTCAGCCTTCTGCTTTTGCATCCTCCTCATCCTCTGTTTCTGCACCCTCCTCACTCTCTACCGTGTACACCCCCAATGACACCAGCACAACCACCATCATAGCCCCTCCACTCAAATAAGAGGAATTATTTTCCCATCCATTCCCAGACCTTACCGATACACAGCCATTCTTCGCATCGGATGAGGAAGAGGAGGTAGCAACGGCCGCCACCCTTCGGTCTGACGGCAGTACCCAGATCAGCCCAAGGAGGGTGGTCCCTGCTGTTGCTGCCTACCCTGAGATCTCTAATGTCAGTGGTGGTGAAGGTGACGATGATGACGTGTCGATGGATGTCACATGGGTGCCCACAAGAGAGGAAGAGGGGAGTTCAAAGGGAGAGATAGGGCAGCAGATGGGGAGGAGAAGCAGGCAGAACTTGCAGTGCACAGGAGCAAAAAGAAGACTGAAAATGTATCTGAAACGATCCATCCACCTTGCACTGTCACATCTTGCATTCCCAGGACGCCGTCACATGGCTCCGCAGTGTGGGCTTTTTTTAATGCGTCAGCTGCTAATGATAGTGTTGCCATCTGCATCCTGTGCTGTCAACACATAAGTCGCTTTAAGCCCAACACTCACCTAGGGACGACCGCCTTAAAAAGGCACCTGGCCTCTCATCTCAAGTCCAGTGGGAGCAATGCCGTCAGAACCCACAAAGCCACACTCCCGGCACTCCACATACTGCCTCTTCTCCTTCTCCTCCCATTTGTCCTCCACTTAACCTTCCACTGTGCCATCTTGTTAATCTGGCACAAGGCAGCTTTCCGTGGCCCAAATGTTTAAACGTAAAAAGTTGATGATGCCGGATAATCCTCTTGCCTAACTGCTGACTGCTAGCTTGTCGGAACTGCTAGCCCGCCAACTACAGCCGTGAAAATTGGTGGGCTCGGAGGCCTTTAGAAAATTTGCGGCCATTGGCACACCGCAATGGAAGGTCCCCGGAAGGAAATATTTCTTCCAGAAGGGCATCCCTGAACTATATGGCCACATTCAGCGGCAAGTTAATATATCTCTGGCAGTGTCAGTGCCAAGATATAGCTGAGCACAGACACATGGTCTAGCATACACAGGCAGGAAAGGTACATAACTTTTACTGCCCACTGGGTGAACCTTTTGACAGTTTTCCAGCATTTAAACCATGGCACCCATGTGGATTTGGTGTTACCTCTATGGATTGATTGCAGACCTGCCTCTTCTCCTCCTCCGTGTCCTCCTTAGCTGACTCCTCCTTCTCCAGTTTTACCGCCTCTTCCACTGCACCCCCCAAGCTCACAAGAACCTATTTGACATGCCAGATTAGACACTGCCATGCTATGCTGCGGCTGATGTGCCTGGAAGCCAGGAGCCACACCGGTCCTGCACTCCTTTCAGCTCTGTGGTCATAGGCCGATTAGTGGCTAACCCCATTCAATTTGACAGTTGGTAAAGTGGTGTGCGACAACGGTGCCAATCTGCTGAGCATGCTGAAACAGGGCAAAATGACACACAGTCCTGAACTTTGTCGTGCAGCAATTCGTTGCCACAAAAACCTGGGTCCAGGACGTCTTGTGGCAGGCCAGGAAAATCTCTGGCAATTTTAGAGATCTTACATGGCCATGGCTCGTCTTGCTGACGTTCAGCGGCAACACCACTTGCCCATCAGAAGTCTGATTTGTGACAGCCCGACGCGCTGGAACTCCACCTTGTATATGCTGGATAGGCTGCTCCAGCATAAACGTGCCATTAACAACTACCTGTACGAACTGTGCGGCAGGACAGATTCTGGGGAGCTTGTTTTTTTTCACCGCTCCAGTGGCTGCTCATGCGCAACACTCGTGCGGCCATTTGTTGAGATCACCAAAGTGGTCAGTTCCAGCCAGGGCGCCATCATTGACATCATACATTAAGCCTTCTTTCTGGAGCATGCATTGTGTTGTGTCATTGATCAAGCTGTCGAGGAGCAAGAGATGGAAGATGAGGAAGTCGCAATGCTAAATGAATTCATGGGGGGCTACTCCATCTGAGACAAGTCAGCAAGAGTCTGAAGAGGAGTCAGAGGAGAATTGTGCCTGGTGGGAGGTGGAGGTGGAGGAGGAGCAATAAGAGCAGGCTTTAAACTTTTCGGGGATCCCTGGTGTTGTCCATGGCTGGGGGGAGGAGACCGAGGACGACATTCTCCTGGGCGATGAGCAGGAGCCAAGGCGCTCCACCGCTTCCAATTTAGTGCACATGGGGGACTTAATGCTCCAGTGTTTGAAGAGGGACCCCCGTATAAAAAGAATGAAGGTCAAGGCAGGGGCGTTGCTAGGGTCTCAAAAGATCCGGGGCACAAGCCCCAATAAATATGCCCCCCCCCCCGCACTATGCTGTACTTGCTATACAGCGGCACTTACCTGTCACATCCAGGGCCTCCAGGTGACGTCTCCTCTCTGTCATCATCTTGTCGGTCTGGATAACTTCTCTCAGCCGCCTCGTCTCTGCAGAGTGTGACACACAGACCTCTTAGCTTCCTCACTTTCTATCATTATCCCCCAACTAAAGTCCCCACAGTGTTATCCTGCTGCTTGCTATGCCAAAACCTCAACCCCCCCCTCATACCCCCAAATACTATCCTAAAGAAACATTACTGCCCCCCATAGTAATAGTGCTCCTCATAGTCCCACCAATAGTAATTCCCTTCTAGAATGCCCTTATTAGTAACACTGCCCCAACCGTGATAATGCTCCTCAACAATGCCCTCCCATATTAATAATACCCTCACAGAGTCCCTAGTAGAAATAAGGCCCCCTATTGTTCCCCCAGTGGCAATAAAGCTCCCTACAGACCCCACAGTAGTAATAAGGCCCCCATAGTGCGCTTAGTAGAAATAAGGCAGATCTACAAGACCCTCCTATAGAGCCCCCAGTAGTAATAAGAACGCCTATAATGTCCCCTGGATTTGCAGTGCCCCCTGTAGTTATAATCCTCCCTCCACCATACAGTCCCATGTAAATAACATCACCTCTTCCCCAGCCGCCTCCAACGCACAATCCCATGTAAACATCACCCCCTAAGGCTACTTTCACACTTGCGTTCGTGCGGATCTGTCATGTACTTGTACAGGACGGATCCGCACCGATATAATACAAACAAATGCATCCGTTCAGGACCAATTCGTTTGTATTACATTTTAATTTCTAAGTCCCAATACGGATCCGTCCTGACTTACATTAAAAGTCAATGGGGGACGGATCCGTTTACAATTGCACCATTTTGTGTCAATGCAAAGGGATCCGTCCCTATTGACTTACATTGTCAGGACAGATGCGTTTGGCTCCGCAAGGCCATGCGGACACAAAAAACGCTGCTTGCAGCATTTTGAGGTCCGCCTCCAAAATGGAACGGGGGACCGCACGGAGCCGAACGAATGCATTCTGAATGGATCCGCATCCATTCAAAATGCATTGGGGTTAAACTGATGCATTTGGGGCTGCTTGTGAGAGACCTGAAACGGATCTTACAAGCGGATCACCAAACGCAAGTGTGAACGTAGCCTCACCCTAAACATTAAGTCCCATGTACATAAACATCATTCCCCCCCACCATCCACTTTCAACATACAGTCCCATGTAAATAACATCCCTCCCTCCCCCAGCCACCTCAAGCACACAGTTCCATGTCAATAACATCCCTCCCTTCAGCCCTAAAATACATCCCAGTTAAATAACTACAACTCCCAGCATTTCTCTGCCTCTCCCTTCACTTACCTCGCCTGTACAGACATCACCATTAGGCTCCTTCTCCTCTTGACTCCGGTCCAATCCTGAACTGGGAAGAGGCGAAGGACCTTTGGTGACATCACAGGCCATGTGATCAGCAAAACAGGCTGTGATAGGATGACCTGGATGGTGACATCATCCAGGTCATCCTATCACAGCCTGTTTTGCTGATCACATGACCTGTGATGTTACCAAAGGTCCTTCGCCTCTTCCCAGTATAAGATTCAATTGTATTTGCCGTTCTGTGTACGGCAATACAGTTGCATCTAGCAGGCAGGCAGGACATTCGGGGCATGGGACAAAACATCCGGGGCCCAGGCCCCGAATGTTTTAACCTAGCGACGCCCCTGGGTCAAGGACCTTTACTGGGTGGCAATGTATTTAGACCCCCATTACAAATACAGAATGGCAGACCTGTTACCAGCATCACAGAGGGCTGTCAGAATGCAGCATTTCCAGGCCTTGCTGTGAGAGATGCTGCATTCTGCTGTTGCGGGCACTGGCAGAGGAATTTCCACCCACAGCAAAACAGGTGTGGGTACCAATCCTACCGCACCTGCAAAAATAGGGCAGTTTGAAGATATGTTGATCACTTTGGATATGAGAATTCTTGGAGCCAACCCATTCCAGCCTTAGGGAACGCCTAGACCGACAGGTGTCCGACTACATCGGGTTAACGGCCGATGTGGACGCTCTGAGAAGCAAGGAACCCCTTGACTACTGGGTGTGCAGGCTTGACCTGTGACCAGAGCTGGCACAATTTGCCATGGAACTCTTTGCATGCCCCTCGTCGAGTGTCCTGTCTGAAAGGACGTTCATCGTGTCAGGGAGGATCGTGACCAATAAGCAAACTCGCCTAGCTCATGGCGCCTCCTTTCTTCAGCGGTATAACCGCACGTTTTCCATGTTACTGCGTCTACACCTACGTCTGCACCTGAGATCTTCTGCACCACAAGCGGCACTGGTCTGATGAAGGCACGGATGTGCCGAAACGTCACCATTTACTTTGCCGTAGCAACATTCACTGTTTGCTAAATAAACAAAAATTGCACTTCGCATAAAACGTGACTGGAGTCTTTGAATTTATTTGTGAAAGGGGTGGGAACCCTACTCCAGTAGAAAAATCCACCGTGCTACAAGGGCTCTGCTTATAAGTGTGGACTACCTCACATTTTTAAAAATGAGTGAGGCATGGATCTCAGAGGAATTCAACACCTGCGATGACCACATGTAATTGAATTTCCTCATGCAAGCCCACACATGTCCGCCACCACCCAGAACAAAGAATGGTCCTTGCCTTATGTATATACAGCAGGATAAAAGGCCTTTTATGTCAGGTGAATACCTAATTTTTGGTGCCTGTACTGACCGACAGTTACATATTTATGCTATGACCGCCTAATGTACCTCCAGCCACAGAATCCAAAGTTCTTTGATGTCAGGTCAATGTCTATTGGCTACTTTTTGGGGCCTGTACTGGCCGACAGTTACATATTTATCCTGTGAATGCCTAATGTACTTCCAGCCACAGAATCCAAAGTTCTTTTCTGTCTGGTGAATGCTTATGGCCTAATTTTTGGGGCCTGCACTGGCCGACAGTTACATTATTTTTTATCTCTAGCCACATATTCACACCCTATTCTCACTCCTCTGCCTCTCCTTATGGTGAACCGCATTCACCATAAGGATCTTCTAATGTCATAGGATCATGTGACTGTGCCCGCTTATACCCTGCATTGTTCCCCTCTTACCACATCCTGTGCAGTGCCCCTAGTCATTCCCTGTACTGTGCCCTCTTATACCCTTTTATCCGGTTACGGTATTGTGGTTTTATCTATTCACTGTACAGAGGTGTAATCCAGTCAATGTATGGCGGTGGTATCCAATAACTGGGTGGCCATAACTGATCCCTTTCCCTGCCCACGCCATCCTTTTTTAGACCTGGCATGAGCGGGAAAAATATGCAGATTGCGGTGCTAAGGACCTTTGCGCCACAATCTGTGTCAGAACTATGCCTAACATAGACGTATTTCTATATAATAAATGACCACCTAATTGTATTATTATTTGGGGGTAGGGCTAATATCTTTATAGTATATAGATTCTAGTGTATTATACTGTGCCCTGTATTTCCAAGTAGAAAATGATCCTCGGGAAACACAGTCCTCATCCCTGACCACCAGGACCAGGTAGTGCTCTGTCAGTACATGGCGGCCTCCCCTCTCCTCCACGCTTTTCCGCTGTGTACTTGTTCTAAATCTGACACTAGGGCTAGGTTCACATCCTATTTTTGACATCCATTTAATGCATACCAAAAATATGTGTTAACAGATGCCTCAGACTTATGTCGTACAGTGGTGTCCGTTCACCATACAGTTCCATGGTAGAAAAAAAATCATCAGGATACAAAAACATGGAGAGCTGCACATTTGTGTACATCAGACCGAAAAATAACATTTTTCTAGGCTCCAGCAGGGCCCATTTTTGAGAGTTTCACTTTAAGATGCATAAAAATGGCCCCTGATTTAAAATACATATTTTTTTTAGGGAATTTTTGCCAATGATTCCCCCCTGGTATATCACTGTCTATGTTGTGGGACTATTCGTGTGCTTCTAGTAAGTGTTTGCTGGCTGCAAATATGACCTGAAGGCTTTTTATGTTCGCCTGCCATTACAGTGAACTGATCTCAAATGCGCTTTGGCGAATCGTTCCGGCCGATGTTCGTCCATCACTAGTTCATAGATCGAGAGGGCTGAAGCCAGAGACTGAGGAAACTGCCTCTGGAAAATGGATTGTGTTTGAACTGACCTCTACTTAAAGCACTTTGAACGCGGACACAAACTTTATTTTTATGTGCTATTATTATAGGGAGAAAGGACCTACTCCCTGATTCTGGGACTGCAGCTTTTGATTCATTTTAGAAACCATACACAAAACGCTCTGTTTAGAAGAAATATCTATTGTATCTACAAATAATGAACTTTCTACAGAATGAAAAGTGAGAAATAGATCTGCTGATTACAGGTTGTAACATACAAGGGGCTGATAGCTGTGCGGTAGAACAGGATGTGGGGGCGGGGCAGCAGAGCTTGTGCTTGTGAAATCAACAGGAACGCCCACAGAGCCTGATGAGACCTCCAAACAGTGAGTGCATGTGAAACAAAGATGATACCAGTAAGCAAACCAGTACAATTTTATTATGTGCTGCATTACAGTAAGCTATGGGGTTATTGATTTTTAGTGCACAAAGTTGTCCAAACTCCATACCCTTTAAAGATCTGACTTCTGAAATACATGTATGGCAGATGTGTAGGCAGAGTCATTTTCTGTCTGTGTGACTATCCCTTAGGCTGATTTTAAGTTTTAAAGGGGTTGCCGAGTTCAGAGCTGTACCTGGACATACCCATAATTTCACCCAGGCAGCCCCGCTGATGTTAGCATCGGAACATTTCATGCTGGATCGCGCAGGGCAAAGAATCTGCCGGGGTGTGTGTTTGGTGACGTCACCCCCCGGCAGTGTTTTACAGGCTAGGGCAGCGCTAAAGCCTGCTCATCGGTGTCAGGGATGTCACCAGGCTTACTGCTGGGCGGAAGCCTCCGCCTGGCAGCAATATGGAGATCCCGGTTCGTCACCGGAACTCCAGAAAATGCCAAATTGTGCAGGACAAAGGAGAGAATCGGTGCATGAACCGCTTCAATGCTCAGGTCAGGGGGGCTGCCTAGGTGAAAATGGGGACTTTGTCCCGGTTCATTTCTGAACCCGAACAACCCCTTTAAGCAATAAAGTGGATTTCTGTATATATGTATGGTGTACTGAATTCTCTCCAAGCTTCTGCAAGAAACAACTCCACTGGATTCCCTGAGTGGCCAGGATAGACAGAAATAAGTGAGTGTGTATTATGGGAATGCATATAAACGTTTCAGCAGATAAGCTGCCATTGAAAGCATGTACCCTCTTGGCTGAACAAAGCATGCATATGTACGGGGAAGTTGGGGAAAAGTAATTGTCTGCCAAATGAGCTGACGGCTATTGAAGGTATATGGGCACCTTAAAGGGCAGATGTAAGCAAATCTGCAGCTGAAGGCATCTGTGTTCATATGTGCCTGCAATGAAGCTGCAACTACAGTACCAAGCGCACATGCTACCAATCAGTTAGGTACAAATCTGCTGACAGATGCCATTTAAGACTTTGTGAACAGTTGTCCTGTATTACAATGTCACTTGCCTTGTACTGTACATCCAGAGCAAGTCTTAATGGAATCACTTACTAAGGCCTCATGCACACAACAGTATTTTTTCACAGTCCGCAAAAACGGGGTCCGTAGGACCGTGATCCGTGACCGTCCATGGGTCTTCCTTGATTTGTGGAGGATCCACGGACATGAAAAAAGTCGTTTTGGTGTCCGCCTGGCCGTGCGGGGCCAAACGGATCCGTCCTGAATTACAATGCAAGTCAATGGGGAGGGATCCGTTTGATGTTGACACAATATGGTGCAATTGCAAACGGATCTGTCCCCCATTGACTTTTAATGTAAAGTCAGGAGTCCCTTTTATACCATCGGATCAGAGTTTTCTCCAATCCGATGGTATATTTTAACTTGAAGCGTCCCCATCACCATGGGAACGCCTCTATGTTAGAATATACTGTCGGATATGAGTTACATCGTGAAACTCAGATCCGGCAGTATATTCTAACACAGAGGCGTTCCCATGGTGATGCTGCCTGGCAGGTGCTGCCAGGCAGCAGGGGGCAGAACCCCCCCCCCCCCTGTTTTTAACTAATTGGTGGCCAGTGCGGCCGCCCCCCCTCCTTGTAGTTAACTCATTGGTGGCCAGTGGGCCCCCCTCCCTCCCCTGTAGTTAACTCGTTGGTGGCCAGTGGGCCCTCTCCCCTCCCTCCCCCTCCTAATTAAAATCCCCCCCCCTATCATTGGTGGCAGTGGAGAGTACCGATCGGAGTCCCAGTTTAATCGCTGGGGCTCCAATCGGTAACCATGGCAACCGGGATGCTACTGCAGTCCCGGTTGCCATGGTTACTTAGCAATTTGTAGAAACATCATACTTACCTGCTGGCTGCTACGATGTCTGTGTCTGGCCAGGAGCTCCTCCTACTGGTAAGTGACAGGTCTGTGCGGTGCATTGCCTAATGATCTGTCACTTACCAGTAGGAGGAGCTCCCGGCCGGACACGGACATCGCAGCAGCCAGCAGGTAAGTCCGTGAACTGTTGTCCGTCAAAAAAATAGGACAGGTCTTATTTTTTGGACGGACAGGATACACGGATCATGGTCTCTGCTGCAAAATTGTAAGAAACAGTCATGTAATGTGTCTAAGTTTCATTATCCTGGTAAACTGTGTTAAAATTTAATGTATAATGCTATTCCAGTAATACAGATAAATGTAAATGCCTGCAGTATTCGTTTGGTCAGTAGATGGCAGCATAGGACCGATTTGCATTGAAGTTTACCATAGAGAAAGTGTATTAATGTGATAGTGGCTCTTTAAAACAGCATAAGTGTTGAAGTGTCAGCCTGCCTCAGTGTGAGCAGGAAGAATGAGGAAGAGAGACTGGAACTATAACGGCTGCCATGTTGGCAAGATAGAAAACAAGTTCTGTGCTGTGTAAGACGTGTGTGGAGATACTAAAGGACTTTCCTGTGCAGCCAAGCTGTGTGAACTTCAGTCTAGAGACGGATGGAGTATAAAGAGACCATGCATTTAGTGAAGGCAAGTTAAAAGGACTGTGTGCAGCAACTAACCTGTGGAGCCGACATTGGGCTGAGTGGATTGCCCCAAACAGTAAAGAGACTCACAGTGCTGTCGAGGTACCGGACAGTCACTGTAAAATTCTGGATTATATCCATCTGGTTTTCCGGCCTGCTGAGGAGGACTTCTTTGTTGCGGATCCTGCGCTGGTTAAAGGAAAAGGACGACATTGGGCCCCACCGTGCACTTCCACAAACTGTAAGAGGTCCACTTGGACCACTGGGATAAGGGGGGTGCGCACCCGCTTGAAAGTTAGGGTCAGTTAGGGATAGTTCCGGGGACTGTTATTTCTTAGTGTCCGCACTGCGAATACGGACACAGCAAAGGTGGAAATTGTTGCAGTATTTGACTTGTATTGTTTATACTGTTTTGAATATTTTGCTTGTCTTTATCTCTGTGATTTCACTGTTAACCTGCTTTTATTAATTTATAGTAAACGCAATTTTCTTAATCTTGACTTCTGCGTACGCACTCTTTTCTGGTTGCGGAGTCAAACCACCTGCCTTGCTCTCGGTTCACAAATTGGCGTAGTCGGCAGGATCCGCCTACCAGAATGGACGGCGACGCACCCGTTAGGAGGGATGGTGCTGGAGGAAGAATGCCATCAGGGGCTGTAATGAGTCAGTTAGCAAAGTTTGATGGCAATAATATGTCTGTGAGTGTGTGGGCAGAGCAGATACGAATGGTACAGCGCATGTACCAGACCGCACCAGAAGTACTAGTAGAGCTAGCCATATTGACGTTACAAGGAGATGCTAAGACTACAGTGATATTGTGGCCATTTGAACAAAGACAGACATTTGAGCAAGTTGTCTATTCTAGAAACTATTTATGGAGAAACCGCATTGCTGGGGTCCCTGCAGGCACGGTTCTTCCAGAGGGTACAAAAGGAGAATGAAAGTCTCCCTCAGTATGCAAATGCCCTACAAGAACTGCTCCGAGATATTCAAGGGAAGGAAAGAGGGGGCTCACCAGCCTTCTGTAACCCTGATCGGACACTCCGTGACCAGTTTGTCCTGGGGATCCGTGATGGCAGTTTGACTGTTGCTATGCAGGACTTTATACGACGGGAGACTGATGCTAAATTTCATGACGTACAGGTGGAGGCCATCTCACGTGCCAATAGTATGGTTCAGAAGCCTCAGACCGCAGTTGGAGTTACATTGTCGCAGGGGGCTAGCTCTGGCCCAGAAACAGTGGAAAAAGGGACAGTTAAAGATACTTACAGTAATGCAGAAATTGCAAGAGCAAATGGAACACCTACAAACCAATTGTAATGAGAATTCTATGAGAATTGCAGGCCTCCAGAAAACTAGAGACGAAGGGGTGGCCGTTCATACCAAGAAGGTCAGCATCACCCACAACCCTACTGGAGGGATGAGGATAGGACCTACCGAAGGGGTCCCAATAATGTAGTACAACTCTCAGGAGAGAACGATGGGGCTTACCGAAGGGGCCCAAACCGATGGCCAGAGCGACGGGAAGTACGCTGCTGGGAGTGTGGACGCGTGGGCCACATTGCTGCTAGATGTCCAGAGCAGCGACAAGCTTATGAGAGACCGCCGTTAAACTGAAATCCCCTGCTGCATTAGGGCGGGCAGTAGGGGAAACTGAGAAGGAGATTATGAGAGGAGAATGCCCTGAAGAGGATCTGATCGCTGCAAGTCCCATCATACAGATGGAATTGAAAGGTATTCCGGTTACCGGGATGATTGACACGGGTTCCCAAGTAACGACCCTGAGTAGAGACTGTTACGAACTGTATTTTCAGCGACATGTGAAATATGATCCCCATACATTCATACGAGTGGTCGCAGCTAATCAGTTACCAGTACCGGTGGTGGGAGTGGCCTGGATGAATGTCAGATTATGTGGCCAAGATCTAGGCAAGAAAGGCATTGTGGTAGTACAGGAGTCACATGAAGTAAAGGTCCCTGTCATCTTGGGGATGAATGTGTTAAAAGAATTGGATCAGATTCTCTTTGAAAAGAAAGGTCACGGTTCCTCCTATAAATAACACTAAAGACAGCTCCAAATTGTCATCTCATTCAGATAAATTTGTTTCTTTAGCTAATGGCGATAAGAAACATTCAACTATCAATAACGTGAATGGCTTCTTCCCGCATTCTGCACTGCTGCCTCCCCCACAGAAGCAATAGGAGGATCTGGGCAGCAATGGCTCCCCTACATCCCGCCAGCTAGGGGGTCGCCCGCACTCCAAGCCCCTCTCCCAGCTTCCTGCCACTGCGGTGCCAGTGGCTGAAGGGGCGACCCTGCTGGAAGGAACTGAGGGTGAAGACGTCAGTCGGTGAGATGGCTCTCGGCGGAGCAAGGGACATGGTGGCAGAAGGGTCACCCACCTGGGCACAAGGAGGCAAGTTGACCCAGATGCTGCAGAATGGGATCATTCAAGAAAGCCAAAGTCCCTGGGCAGCTCCAGTGGTACTAGTAAGGAAGAAAGATGGGTCCATTCGGTTTTGCGTAGACTATCGAAAGTTGAATACCTGCACTGTACGAGATTCCTACCCCTTACCTCGGATTGAGGAGTCCCTTTCAGCAGCTCGAGCCCTATGCCAAGATTTCAACCGAGTGTACGGGTGTCCACAACGCATCCACTCTGACCAAGGGGCTTGCTTTGAGGGACATGTAATGAAAGAAGTTCAACGTATCTACGGGATAAAGAAGTCGCACACGACTCCATACCATCCCCAAGGAAACGGAGCCTGCAAACGATTTAATAGAACTCTGCTACAGATGGTGCGGACTTTGGAGGAGGACAAGAAGTTACAGTGGCCTCAGTTCTTGTCTGAGATGGTGTGGGTCTATAACAATCAGGTCCATTCTACAACGGGGTATTCTCCTTATACTCTCCTCTTTGGACGGTCTGGGCGAAGTGTCGGAGAGTTACAGTTAAATGATGTGGATGGGTTCCCTCCAAGAGATCCAGCCTCCTGGGTGCGAGCACACCGGCAGAGACTTGAGACAGTTCATCGATTGGTGCGACAGCGTCTGCAAGAAAATTCTCATCCTGATAAGACCCCGGTGCAAAGGGCACCATTGCAGCCAGGTGACCTGGTGCTGGTACGTGTCAAGAAGCCTCAAGGAAAATTGGAAAGCAGGTGGGAGGCTGTGCCATATCGTGTAGTTGCACGCAAGTATGCAAATGGGCCTGTGTACGAAGTTCAGAAGGAAGGAACTGATTGTGTCCGAGTACTTCACAGAAATATGTTGCGCCTGTGTCAATCTAAAGAAGCAAATTGTGATGGAACTGATAATGTCAACGAGCTCCCACAGTCCGAGACTGGTGGTGTGGAATGGGCTTACGATGATGAGGATGATTGTTGGCCAATCCCCGCTCCTGAGGATGTTCCACCTGTGACTAGTGTGCCCCCAGCCTGTGCCCCCTCTGGTGCGGAGTCTGCTGGTCCTTCTCAGCCTATGGCTACAGTACCCCAGAGTATACCAGTGGTTCTCAGACGCACCACTAGACCAAATGCTGGCATTCCCCCTGTTCGGTATGCGCAGGACGAGTTTATTTGGCCTGCCATACAACGGTACATTACCACTCTACATATAAGAGTACAGCCCTCTGGATATTCAGTCATTGGCAGGGACTGCCAATCTTAAAGTGGGGGGGAATATGTAAGAAACAGTCATGTAATGTTTCATTATCCTTGTAAACTGTGTTAAAATTTAATGTATAATGTTATTTCAGTAATACAGATAAATGTAAATGCCTGCAGTATTCGTTTGGTCAGTAGATGGCAGCATAGGACCGATTTGCATTGAAGTTTACCATAGAGAAAGTGTATTAATGTGATAGTGGCTCTTTAAAATAGCATAAGTGTTGAAGTGACACGCCCCTTATGATGTCAGCCTGCCTCAGTGTGAGCAGGAAGAATGAGGAAGAGAGACTGGAACTATAACGGCTGCCATGTTGGCAAGATAGAAAACAAGTTCTGTGCTGTGTAAGACGTGTGTGGAGATACTAAAGGACTTTCCTGTGCAGCCAAGCTGTGTGAACTTCAGTCTAGAGACGGACGGAGTATAAAGAGACCGTGCATTTAGTGAAGGCAAGTTAAAAGGACTGTGTGCAGCAACTAATCTGTGGAGCCGACATTGGGCTGAGTGGATTGCCCCAAACAGTAAAGAGACTCACAGTGCTGTCGAGGTACCAGACAGTCACTGTAAAATTCTGGATTATATCCATCTGGTTTTCCGGCCTGCTGAGGAGGACTTCTTTGTTGCGGATCCTGCGCTGGTTAAAGGAAAAGGACGACATTGGGCCCCACTGTGCACTTCCACAAACTGTAAGAGGTCCACTTGGACCACTGGGATAAGGGGGGTGCGCACCCGCTTGAAAGTTAGGGTCAGTTAGGGATAGTTCCGGGGACTGTTATTTCTTAGTGTCCGCACTGCGAATACGGACACAGCAAAGGTGAAAATTGTTGCAGTCTCTGACTTGAATTGTTTATACTGTTTTGAATATTTTGCTTGTCTTTATCTCTGTGATTTCACTGTTAACCTGCTTTTATTAATTTATAGTAAACGCAATTTTCTTAATCTTGACTTCTGCGTACGCACTCTTTTCTGGTTGCGGAGTCAAACCACCTGCCTTGCTCTCAGTTCACAAAATGATGCATTTTCCGATTTTTCCACGGACCCATTGAAAGTCAATGGGTCCGCGAAAAAAAAACAACTAAAAACGGCACAACGGCCACGGATGCACACAACGGTCGTGTGCATGAGGCCTAAGAATAATTTCAAGCATGAAAGCTATAAAAATGCTAATAGGTTATTATTATTTTTTTATTACTTGTAAGTCAACACCATCCCATTGTATGTTTTTCTAACCTATTCAATTGAAAGATAATAAATCTATAGATGAAAGTTGTTTTACACTAAAATATGACTTTCTGCATTTTATTTCTGGTTTTCCGGTTTCCATCTACACTGTGCATTATATCAATCTTTCTCCTCCCATCTTCATGTGGTCTTAAGCCCGTTTACAGTGAAGATGAGACATTTTTATCGGTAATATGTGCTTTTTCAACAAAATTGGTTTATAAAAATGCATTTTTTCTCTTTATGATGATCTGTCATTTCAAGTTAGCTCTTCATTCTTCACTTTGACCAATAGCAGTAAATGCCATGACCACTAACAAAAGAATATGCCTGCTGCTTTTCTGACACTGCAAATGAAAATTTAGCAGTTCATGCAAACCTGAACTATTAGATTAAATATGTGAACTAAGCTCACAGGTGAACCATAATGTCTCATCAGCCTGTCACATTTTCCTCTTGGAATGTGAGATAATATTTAGCTGAAAGATCTATGACTTATCATACCCTACCATGTGCTCCTTACTGTCCTTAACTTTGCATTAGATTGACACCAGCCCAGCATTAAGATAGCTTTATCCACTGTCTACATTTTATTCCTTAAATATGTTAGACACATATTTCCATTAAAAAATACATATTTAGACATCTAAATGTGTTACAAAGATCTAGACAAATATTTATTTGAAGAGAAAATAAAAGTTTTATAGTTCTTTGTTTCATTTACCATTTCAGATAATAAATAGCACAGATACTTATTTGTCAGTGAGATCATTAGTATGGAGTCTCTTCCCATGATGTTATCCCTAGTGTTTGTACGTTATGAGAAAATTAGATTGTAAACTTGACCGGGACTGAATTTGAGCAATTATGAAAAATGACACACTATTTTACAGTATTTTATAGGTCAACTCCTGTCATCTGCAGTAAAATTGGCATTTTCAATTTGCTCCAACTGCTAATCCAGTGCCAAAAAGTAAAATTGACAAAACAAGCCGATCATCAAGAATTGCTTGTATATGCACTATGGGGCAGATTTATGCAAAGATGAATGTTTTTGTTCCCCGTAGCAAATAATCTGTGCGTTTTACTACAGAACCAATGCTTGTTGGAAAAGTGGACGTCTAGTTGTATACTTGTCCTTATTTGATCCATTACAAATCAGGTGTGCAAAACAAATCTACCTTTTCGGGGAGAACTACTACTATTAATTTATTTCCACACAACAATGAATCCAACTGTTGTAGATTAGCCACGTCCAAAAACTGAAAGTGAGCATCTGTCTTTCAGTCTATTAATAGCTAACAATACCCTCTTAATTGCTTTCAGATTGTGGGTACACAGATTAGAGAAATATTATGTTTCCCCTGGAAATTACCTCTCTTTTAGGCCCCTTTCACGGAGTGCGGATGCGGTGCGATGTTCATGCACGGTTGCCAGGAGACGATCGGGATGGAGACCCGATCATTATTATTTGCCCTTATAACATGGTTATAAGGGAAAATAATAGCATTCTGAATACAGAATGCATAGTACAATAGCGCTGGAAATAAAATTTAACTCACCTTAAAGGGGTATTATCATCTTAATGATCACTGTTAAATCTGTTAATGATTTAACAGTGATCATTTTTCTAAATATATTTCATTAACAAATCCCCACCCCTTAGAAAAAAATAAAGCTATACTTTCCTGACTGTTGTCTTCTGTCTCCTCTGGTTACGGCCACCGCTCTTCTCAGGAATCGCGGTGGCCGCACGTGCGCAGACGTCTTCTTTTCTTCTCCCGGCCTGCCGCGCGCTGTACTGAACGTGCATGCTGAGTCCGCGCATGCGCCCTGGTGACTTCTTCCTTGCAAGTATACTATACTGGCCAAGATGAAGTCACCAGGGCGCATGTGCGGACTCGGCGTGCGCGTTCAGTACAGCTCCCGGCCGGGAGAAGACATCAATGAAGATGGAGCCCTCCCCCTGCCGAAACCAGGAAGTGGACGGCACGCCGGGAGCAGGTAAGTATGAACCTGCGTCTTGAGAAAACCCCTTTAATCCACTTGATCGTGCACCCCGGCTTCTCTTCTGTCTTCTTCTTTGCTGTGTGCAGGAAAAGGACCTGTGGTGACGTCACCCCGGTCATCACATGATCCATCACCATGGTAAAAGATCATGTTACAGACCATGTGGTGACTGGAGTGACGTCACCACAGGTCCTTTTCCTGCACAGAGCAAAGAAGAAGACAGAAGAGAAGCCAAGCTGCGCGATCAAGTGGATTAAGGTGAGTTAATTTAAAATAAAAAAAAATATGTAACCCCTCCAGCGCTATTGTACTATGCATTCTGTATTCAGAATGCTATTATTTTCCCTTATAACCATGTTATAAGGGAAAATAATACAATCTAAGAACACCGATCCCAAGCCCGAACTTCTGTGAAAAAGTTTGGGTACCAAACATGCCGATTTTTCTCACGCGCGTGCAAAACGCATTACAATGTTTTGCACTCGCGGCGGAAAATCGTGCATGTTCCCGCAACGCACCCGCACCTTTTCCCGCAACGCCCGTGTGAAAGAGGCCTTATAGTTACTTTTTTGTGCTTAGGTACTGTTCACTAGTGTTGAACAAATCAAAGCATCCAAAGTGGAATTCAATCCAAAGATTGGGACAAATTCAGTTTGCCATGTCAATCCAAAATTCCTTGACCTTCATGGTAATGAATCAGATTTTCTCTAAAATGGCTGCTGCCTGTGTTACAAAGTGAAAGTAAGAAGCCCGGAAATGCAATATGACTAGTGGTGATCGAGCATGCTCGGCCAAACACTAGCCAATAAACGTGCAGGTAAGTACTGCCCTCACTGTAATGCCGTAGCCACGTTGGCAGCTGGCATTAGTGATTGACTGGCCAGAACACGTCATCAGGTGCTATATAGCACCCGATGACACATGTTCGGCTCATTCTTAGTCAGGGAGAGCTGTGCTGAGGAAGGGACAGACAGTGTAGGGAGTGATTTAAGAATATTTTTACCACCAAAACTTTTCAGAGACCCAAAAGTCCTTTTAAGGACTATTTGTGTGTGGTAGCAGCAATCTATATTTTGTTGCGACCTGCGCTAAATTGCTAAAACTTTACAGACCCAAAGTCCTTCTAAGGACTATTGTGTGTGGCAGCAATATCTATTTTTAGTGCATCCTGCACTAAATAGCGTACAATAGTTAGGCCGCTACAGATAGCGACATTAGCTGCACCACATCTCCAGTGTAAAGTGTGCTCATCCAAAAAATATCTGACATCCAGTAAACTTTTTCCGTAGATGGTGTCTGCTGCGGACAGTGACATTAGCTGCGATACATCTCCAGTGTAAAGTGTGCGCATCCATATCTGTGACATACAGTGTACTTTTTTTTCTTAGACACTGCGGACAGTGACATTACCTGTGAGATATCTCCTGTGTGACTTTTCCACATCCCAAATACCTTTTTTAAATTTGTTTGCACATACAGTACTCAAATCCTACGCTACTGTACGTGTGACAGACTTTCAACTATATATAACATTTAATATGTAGAAGGCGAGCAGTAAGGGATGTGGCAGTGGCCGTGATGGTGGATGCAGAGGCTGTGGCCCTGGGTGCGGTGAAACTGTGCCTGCTGCCAAAGCACAAGAAAAACTATCATCCACAATACCTAGCTTCATGTCCAAGTTTGCAGGGCGTCGTAAGACACCACTCTTGAAGTCAGACCAGGGCGATCAGGTTGTCGGTTGGAATGCAGCAGATAATGCTTCCAGTCAGTTAAGCACCACCCTATCTTCCACCAAGTCCAGTCTCAGTAGCCAAGAGTCTGCTCAACCCAATCCTTTACCCTGATTCTCCTTCCTCCCACCATGGAGAGTCTGAGAAAACTCTGAGCTCTTTTCACTGCCATTCCTTGATTTGGCCCTCTCGTCAAACACTCTTGAAAAAGGACAGATCTTGTGCCCTGATTACCAAACTCTTGAGCATTCACAATCACAAGAAGATGACGACGGGAAATGGCAATTACTGTTTAATGAGGTGGATGATGATGAGACACAGTTGCCAATAAGTAAACAGCAGTTAGTGTCTCAAGAGATTGATGAAGAGGATGAGACACAGTTGTCAATCACAGTATGTGTCTGCGGGTCACACCACTGCCTCCTCTTCCCCTTCTCTTCCCCTTCTCTTCCCCTGTCGAAGGCGCAGGCCCAGATGCCTTCTGCCCTGCACCTAGACCTTCGCAAGCATTATCAGTAACCACATCCATTTCATGTCCCAGCACAGCATCCAAATGTCCTTACGCCAGGCATTTGAACGCAAGCATAAATACCCAGCCACCCACCCACAGGCCATAGCACTAAACGCGTAGCTTTCCAAATTACTGGTGCTGGAAATGTTTCCATTTAGGCTTGTGGACACTGAGGCCTTCTAAAGCCTGATGTTGGCGGCCATCCTGCATAACGCAGTCCCCGGCCACCACTATTTTTCAATGTGTGTCATGCCCGCTTTACACCAACATGTGTCCCGTAACATCACACATGCCCTGACCAATGCAGTTACTGGGAAGGTCCACTTAAACACGGACACATGGACAAGTGCATTCGGCCAGGGATGCTACATTTCCCTAACTGCATAATGGGTGAATGTTGTGGAGGCCGGGAGAGAGTCATACCCTGGGATGGCACAGGATCTTCCGACGCCAAGGATTGTGGCCACCAATTCCATCAGGGTTTCCGCCACCACCTACATTTGTGGCTCCAACCCCCACTATTCCTCCTCCGCCTTCTCCTCCACTTTCAAATCTGAATTATCCGAGTGCAGCACCAGTCAGTCTTCAGTCAGTAGCTGGAAGCAATGTAGCACTGCAGTGGGGAAGTGTCAACAGGCCGTGCTGAAGCTGATATGCTTAGGGGATAAACAGCACACCGCCGCAGAGCTGTGGCAGGGTTAAGAGACCAGACTAAGCTCTGGCTCTCGCCTAGAACCAGGCATGGTTGTGTCTGATAATGGCTGTAACTTGGTGGAGGCTTTGGAGCTCTGCAAGCTCACACACATCCCATGACTAGCCCACATCTTAAACTTAGTGGTTCAGCGGTTTCTCAAAACCTACCCCAATTTGCCTGAGCTACTATTGAAGGTGTGCCGCATATGTGCACATTTCCGAAAGTCATCGACAGCTTCAGCCGGTCTGTCAACACTGCAGCAACGATTAAATATTTTCAGCTCACTGGCTGTTGTGCGACGTGAGCACGTGCTGGAACTCTACGTTCCACATGTTGGGCAGGCTTTGTGAGCAGTAGAGGGCAGTAGTGAAATACCAGCTGCAACATGGTCATCGCCTTTCCAGTCAGCTTCCGCTATTCACAAGCGAGGAGTCGGCATGGATGTCTGACCTTTTGTGAGGTTTTAAAAAACGTTGAGGAATCAACACAGATGAAGAGCGGCAATGACGCTATTATCAGCGTAACCATCCCACTTCTGTGTCTACTCAAACACTCGCTGCTCACAATTAAGGACAATGCTTTGAAATGTGGAAGAGGTGGAAATGGGCAAAGAAATTATACAGGGTGATAGCCAGACCACCCTTAGTTCTTCTTCTCAACGCGAATTGGACGATGAAGATGAGGAGCAGGAGACGGTTGCCTCCACTACAGAGGGTAGTACCCATGGAAGTTTAATTCCACCTGTTCTGCCTAGGTGGGACGAAAAAAAGGAAGAGGATGTGGAGATTGAGAGTGATCCTCTTGATGACAACATCAACCTCTTGCCTGCGTCTTGGTACTCTGGCACACATGGCTGACTTCATGGAAGGCTGCCTTTCTCGCGACTTTTAGACAACATGGATTACTGGTTGTTCACCCTTCTCGACCCCCACTACAAAGAGAACTTCTCATCTCTCATTCCTCTGGTGGAGAGGACGAGAAAAATGTTGTAATACCAGAAGATCCTTGTTGAAAAATTTCTACAAAAATTTCCAACTGACAATGATGGCGGCAGAGTCCGTAGCTCCTTGGCCAACCGAGGAGGAGAGACAAGGGGAACACACAGAATTCCAACAGAAGCAGGGCTACACTCTCCAAAGCCTGGGACAGTCTTATAACACCCCACTAGCACCCTCACCCTGATGCGCAGCCTAGTGTCACAAGGAGGGAAAACTTTTGGAAGATGGTGAAGAAGTATGTATATAGCAGACCGTGTCAGCGTCCTCAATGATCCTTTAGTGCCTTACAACTACTGGGTGTCCAAGCTGGACATGTGGCACAAACTAGCGCTCTATGCCTTGGAGGTGCTGGCCTGCCCTGCCGCTAGTGTTTTGACTGAGCAGGTATTTAGTGCTGCTGGTGGCATTATAACAAATAAGCGTATTCGCCTTTCAACTGAAAATGATGACACGTTGAAAAATGAACAAGGCCTGGATTAACCGTGACTTCTTGACTCCACCAGAGGAAAGCTGATGAATATAAAGGGACTTTAAATGTGTTGTTTATAATGTACTAAATACACTGTATTCCCATGCACCTCTTCCATTACAAACAAGGGTATATGGTTGAATTTTCCTTTTTTCATCCTCCTTCTCTTCCATCATAACAACATGCTTATTTGTCGCATATAATGCCCTCGCATATACAGTACAGACGAAAAGTTTGGAGACCCCTTCTCATTCAAAGAGTTTTCTTTATTTTCATGACTATGAAAATTGTAGATTCACACTGAAGGCATCAAAACTATGGATTAACACATGTGGAATTATATACATAACAAAAAAGTGTGAAACAACTGAAAATATGTCATATTCTAGGTTCTTTAAAGTAGCCACCTTTTTGCTTTGATTACTGCTTTGCACACTCTTGGCATTCTCTTGATGAGCTTTAAGAGGTAGTCACCTGAAATGGTTTTCACTTCACAGGTGTGCCCTGTCAGGTTTAATAAGTGGAATTTCTTGCCTTATAAATGGGGTTGGGACAATCAGTTGCGTTGTGAAGTCAGGTGGATACACAGCTTATAGTCCTACTGAATATACTGTTAGAATTTGTATTATGGCAAGAAAAAAGCAGCTAAGTAAAGAAAAATGAGTGTCCATCATTACTTTAAGAAATGGAGGTCAGTCAGTCCGAAAAATTGGGAAAACTTTGAAAGTGTCCCCAAGTGCAGTCACAAAAACCATCAAGCGCTACAAAGAAACTGGCTCACATGCGGACCGCCCCAGGAAAGGAAGACCAAGACTCACCTCTGCTGCAGAGGATAAGTTCATCCAAGTCATCAGCCTCAGAAATCGCAGGTTAACAGCAGCTCAGATTAGAGACCAGGTCAATGCCACACAGAGATCTAGCAGCAGACACATCTCTAGAACAACTGTTAAGAGGAGACTGTGTGAATCAGGCCTTCATGGTAGAATATCTGCTAGGAAACCACTGCTAAGGACAGGCAACAAGCAGAAGAGACTTGTTTGGGCTAAAGAACACAAGGAATGGACATTAGACCAGTGGAAATCTGTGCTTTGGTCTGATGAGTCCAAATTTGAGATCTTTGGTTCCAACCACCGTGTCTTTGTGCGACGCAGAAAAGGTGAACGGATGGACTCTACATGCCTGGTTCCCACCGTGAAGCATGAAGGAGGAGGTGTGATGGTATGGTGGTGTTTTGCTGGTGACACTGTTGGGGATTTATTCAAAATTAAAGGCATACTGAACCAGCATGGTTACCACAGCATCTTGCAGCGGCATGCTATTCCATCCGGTTTGCGTTTAGTTGGACCATCATTTATTTTTCAACAGGACAATGACCCCAAACACACCTCCAGGCTGTGTAAGGGCTATTTGACCATGAAGGAGAGTGATGGGGTACTGCGCCAGATGACCTGGCCTCCACAGTCACCGGACCTGAACCCAATCGAGATGGTTTGGGGTGAGCTGGACCGCAGAGTAAAGGCAAAAGGGCCAACAAGTGCTAAGCATCTCTGGGAACTCCTTCAAGACTGTTGGAAGACAATTTCAGGTGACTACCGCTTGAAGCTCATCAAGAGAATGCCAAGAGTGTGCAAAGCAGTAATCAAAGCAAAAGGTGGCTACTTTGAAGAACCTAGAATATTACATATTTTCAGTTGTTTCACACTTTTGTGTTATGTATATAATTCCACATGTGTTAATTCATAGTTTTGATGCCTTCAGTATGAATCTACAATTTTCATAGTCTTGAAAATAAAGAAAACTCTTTGAATGAGAAGGTGTGTCCAAAATTTTGGTCTGTACTGTATGTCCTTGCATATATTTTTTATTTTATTTTTTATTAAGAATTTTTATTGCTTTATATTTTTCATAGCATGGTATATGCGATAATACACAATATGAAAACACTACCAGTGACATAAAAGAAGGCAGCATTTACATACAAAAAGAATTGTCACAGTATTAAGTAAACTAACGGGCAAATAAGCCCAACATTGACAGGTATAAGCTGTTATTAGGCATAAGTACAATACAAGGTAAACAGAATGTCAGTGTTAGCATATATTCCCTGTGGTGCAAGGAAATGATCAGGAGAGGCAAAAGGTAGGGATGAGCGAACTCGAACTGTATAGTTCGGGTTCGTACCGAATTTTGGGGTGTCCGTGACACGGACCCGAACCCGGACATTTTCGTAAAAGTCCGGGTTCGGGTTCGGTGTTCGTCGCTTTCTTGGCGCTTTTGTGACGCTTTCTTGGCGCTTTTTGAAAGGCTGCAAAGCAGCCAATCAACAAGCGTCATACTACTTGCCCCAAGAGGCCATCACAGCCATGCCTACTATTGGCATGGCTGTGATTGGCCAGAGCACCATGTGACCCAGCCTCTATTTAAGCTGGAGTCACATAGCGCCGCCCGTCACTCTGCTCTGATTAGCGTAGGGAGAGGTTGCGGCTGCGACAGTAGGGCGAGATTAGGCAGATTAACTCCTCCAAAGGACTTGATTAACTGATCGATCTGCAGCTGTGGATCATTGAGCTGCTGATCCTCAATTGCTCACTGTTTTTAGGCTGCACAGACCGTTTGTCAGTCTCATTTTTCTGGGGTGATCGGCGGCCATTTTGTGTCTTGTGGTGCGCCAGCACAAGCTGCGACCAAGTGCATTTAACCCTCAATGGTGTGGTTGTTTTTTGGCTAAAGCCTACATCAGGGTGAAGCTGTCACACCAAGTGCATTTAACCAGCAATAGTCTGTTCATTTTTTGGCCATATACAAAATCAGGGGCAAGCTGCGCCTGTCACCAAGTGCATTTAACCCTCAATGGTGTGGTTGTTTTTTGGCTAAAGCCTACATCAGGGTGAAGCTGTGACACCAAGTGCATTTAACCAGCAATAGTCTGTTCATTTTTTGGCCATATACAAAATCAGGGGCAAGCTGCGCCTGTCACCAAGTGCATTTAACCCTCAATGGTGTGGTTGTTTTTTGGCTAAAGCCTACATCAGGGTGAAGCTGTCACACCAAGTGCATTTAACCAGCAATAGTCTGTTCATTTTTTGGCCATATACAAAATCAGGGGCAAGCTGCGCCTGTCACCAAGTGCATTTAACCCTCAATGGTGTGGTTGTTTTTTGGCTAAAGCCTACATCAGGGTGAAGCTGTCACACCAAGTGCATTTAACCAGCAATAGTCTGTTTATTTTTTGGCCATATCCCAGTCTAATTCTGTCACTAAATCCATACCGGTCACCCAGCGCCTAAATACTAGGCCTCAAATTTATATCCAGCTAAATCTGTCCCTAGTGCTGTAGCTGGGCGAGTTATTTAGTGTCCGTTCAAGCACATTTCTTGTTCTGGGTTGAAATACAATTCCCAATTTAGCAATTTCATAATTTAGTGGTTCCTGCTATATCAGAGCTATTTGAAATCTATCCCAAAAAGGGTATATAATATTGAAGGTGCACATTGGGTCATTCAGAATAACTTCACACACACCCGCTACTGTGTATTTCCAAGTCTAATTCTGTCACTAAACCCATACCTGTCACCCAGCGCCTAAATACTATGCCTCAAATTTAAATCCCTCTAAATCTCTCGTTACCGCTGTACTGTTGTTGCTGGGCAAGATATTTAGTGTCCGTCAAAGCACATTTTTTGTTCTGGGTTGAAGTACAATTCCCAATTTAGCAATTTCATAATTTAGTGGTTCCTGCTATATCAGAGCTATTTGGAATCTATCCCTAAAAGGGTATATAATATTGAAGGTGCACATTGGGTCATTCAGAATAACTTCACACACACCCGCTACTGTGTATTTCCAAGTCTAATTCTGTCACTAAACCCATACCTGTCACCCAGCGCCTAAATACTAGGCCTCAAATTTAAATCCCTCTAAATCTCTCGTTACCGCTGTACTGTTGTTGCTGGGCAAGATATTTAGTGTCCGTCAAAGCACATTTTTTGTTCTGGGTTGAAGTACAATTCCCAATTTAGCAATTTCATAATTTAGTGGTTCCTGCTATATCAGAGCTATTTGGAATCTATCCCTAAAAGGGTATATAATATTGAAGGTGCACATTGGGTCATTCAGAATAACTTCACACACACCCGCTACTGTGTATTTCCAAGTCTAATTCTGTCACTAAACCCATACCTGTCACCCAGCGCCTAAATACTAGGCCTCAAATTTAAATCCCTCTAAATCTCTCGTTACCGCTGTACTGTTGTTGCTGGGCAAGATATTTAGTGTCCGTCAAAGCACATTTTTTGTTCTGGGTTGAAGTACAATTCCCAATTTAGCAATTTCATAATTTAGTGGTTTCTGCTATATCAGAGCTATTTGAAATCTATCCCTAAAAGGGTATATAATATTGAAGGTGCACATAGGGTCATTCAGAATAACTTCACACACACGCTTCTGTGCATTTCCAAGTCTAATTCTGTCACTAAATCCATACCGGTGACCCAGCGCCTAAATACTAGGCCTCAAATTTATATCCCGCTAAATCTCTCGTTACCGCTGTACTGTTGTTGCTGGGCAAGATATTTAGTGTCCGTCAAAGCACATTTTTTGTTCTGGGTTGAAGTACAATTCCCAATTTAGCAATTTCATAATTTAGTGGTTCCTGCTATATCAGAGCTATTTGAAATCTATCCCAAAAAGGGTATATAATATTGAAGGTGCACATTGGGTCATTCAGAATAACTTCACACACACCCGCTACTGTGTATTTCCAAGTCTAATTCTGTCACTAAACCCATACCTGTCACCCAGCGCCTAAATACTAGGCCTCAAATTTAAATCCCTCTAAATCTCTCGTTACCGCTGTCCTGTTGTAGCTGGGAAAGTTATTTAGTGCCCGTCAAAGCACATTTTTTGTTCTGGGTTGAAGTACAATTCCCAATTTAGCAATTTCATAATTTAGTGGTTCCTGCTATATCAGAGCTATTTGAAATCTATCCCAAAAAGGGTATATAATATTCAAGGTGCACATTGGGTCATTCAGAATAACTTCACACACACGCTTCTGTGCATTTCCAAGTCTAATTCTGTCACTAAATCCATACCGGTCACCCAGCGCCTAAATACTAGGCCTCAAATTTATATCCCGCTGAATTTGAATACAATACATTGGGCCAAATAATATATTTGTTGTTGTGGTGAACCATAACAATGAGAAAAACATCTAGTAAGGGACGCGGACGTGGACATGGTCGTGGTGGTGTTAGTGGACCCTCTGGTGCTGGGAGAGGACGTGGCCGTTCTGCCACATCCACACGTCCTAGTGTACCAACTACCTCAGGTCCCAGTAGCCGCCAGAATTTACAGCGATATATGGTGGGGCCCAATGCCGTTCTAAGGATGGTAAGGCCTGAGCAGGTACAGGCATTAGTCAATTGGGTGGCCGACAGTGGATCCAGCACGTTCACATTATCTCCCACCCAGTCTTCTGCAGAAAGCGCACAGATGGCGCCTGAAAACCAACCCCATCAGTCTGTCACATCACCCCCATGCATACCAGGGAAACTGTCTCAGCCTCAAGTTATGCAGCAGTCTCTTATGCTGTTTGAAGACTCCGCTGGCAGGGTTTCCCAAGGGCATCCACCTAGCCCTTCCCCAGCGGTGAAAGACATAGAATGCACTGACGCACAACCACTTATGTTTCCTGATGATGAGGACATGGGAATACCACCTCAGCATGTCTCTGATGATGACGAAACACAGGTGCCAACTGCTGCGTCTTTCTGCAGTGTGCAGACTGAACAGGAGGTCAGGGATCAAGACTGGGTGGAAGACGATGCAGGGGACGATGAGGTCCTAGACCCCACATGGAATGAAGGTCGTGCCACTGACTTTCACAGTTCGGAGGAAGAGGCAGTGGTGAGACCGAGCCAACAGCGTAGCAAAAGAGGGAGCAGTGGGCAAAAGCAGAACACCCGCCGCCAAGAGACTCCGCCTGCTACTGACCGCCGCCATCTGGGACCGAGCACCCCAAAGGCAGCTTCAAGGAGTTCCCTGGCATGGCACTTCTTCAAACAATGTGCTGACGACAAGACCCGAGTGGTTTGCACGCTGTGCCATCAGAGCCTGAAGCGAGGCATTAACGTTCTGAACCTGAGCACAACCTGCATGACCAGGCACCTGCATGCAAAGCATGAACTGCAGTGGAGTAAACACCTTAAAACCAAGGAAGTCACTCAGGCTCCCCCTGCTACCTCTTCTGCTGCTGCCGCCTCGGCCTATTCTGCTGCTGCCGCCTCGGCCTCTTCCTCCGCCTCTGGAGGAACGTTGGCACCTGCCGCCCAGCAAACAGGGGATGTACCACCAACACCACCACCACCACCTCCGTCACCAAGCGTCTCAACCATGTCACACGCCAGCGTTCAGCTCTCCATCTCACAAACATTTGATAGAAAGCGTAAATTCTCACCTAGCCACCCTCGATCCCTGGCCCTGAATGCCAGCATTTCTAAACTACTGGCCTATGAAATGCTGTCATTTAGGCTGGTGGACACAGACAGCTTCAAACAGCTCATGTCGCTTGCTGTCCCACAGTATGTTGTTCCCAGCCGGCACTACTTCTCCAAGAGAGCCGTGCCTTCCCTGCACAACCAAGTATCCGATAAAATCAAGTGTGCACTGCGCAACGCCATCTGTAGCAAGGTCCACCTAACCACAGATACGTGGACCAGTAAGCACGGCCAGGGACGCTATATCTCCCTAACTGCACACTGGGTAAATGTAGTGGCAGCTGGGCCCCAGGCGGAGAGCTGTTTGGCGCACGTCCTGCCGCCGCCAAGGATCGCAGGGCAACATTCTTTGCCTCCTGTTGCCACCTCCTCCTTCTCGGCTTCCTCCTCCTCTTCTTCCACCTGCTCATCCAGTCAGCCACACACCTTCACCACCAACTTCAGCACAGCCCGGGGTAAACGTCAGCAGGCCATTCTGAAACTCATATGTTTGGGGGACAGGCCCCACACCGCACAGGAGTTGTGGCGGGGTATTGAACAACAGACCGACGAGTGGTTGCTGCCGGTGAGCCTCAAGCCCGGCCTGGTGGCGTGTGATAATGGGCGAAATCTCGTTGCAGCTCTGGGACTAGCCAATTTGACGCACATCCCTTGCTTGGCGCATGTGCTGAATTTGGTGGTGCAGAAGTTCATTCACAACTACCCCGACATGTCAGAGCTGCTGCATAAAGTGCGGGCCGTCTGTTCGCGCTTCCGGCGTTCACATCCTGCCGCTGCTCGCCTGTCTGCGCTACAGCGTAACTTCGGCCTTCCCGCTCACCGCCTCATATGCGACGTGCCCACCAGGTGGAACTCCACCTTGCACATGCTGGACAGACTGTGCGAGCAGCAGCAGGCCATAGTGGAGTTTCAGCTGCAGCACGCACGGGTCAGTCGCACTACAGAACAGCACCACTTCACCACCAATGACTGGGCCTCCATGCGAGACCTGTGTGCCCTGTTGCGCTGTTTCGAGTACTCCACCAACATGGCCAGTGGCGATGACACCGTTATCAGCGTTACAATACCACTTCTATGTCTCCTTGAGAAAACACTTAGGGCGATGATGGAACAGGAGGTGGCCCAGGAGGAGGAGGAGGAGGATGAGGAAGAGGGGTCATTTTTAGCACTTTCAGGCCAGTCTCTTCGAAGTGACTCAGAGGGAGGTTTTTTGCAACAGCAGAGGCCAGGTACAAATGTGGCCAGCCAGGGCCCACTACTGGAGGACGAGGAGGACGAGGATGAGGAGGAGGTGGAGGAGGATGAGGATGAAGCATGGTCACAGCGGGGTGGCACCCAACGCAGCTTGGGTCCATCACTGGTGCGTGGCTGGGGGGAAAGGCAGGACGATGACGATACGCCTCCCACAGAGGACAGCTTGTCCTTACCCCTGGGCAGCCTGGCACACATGAGCGACTACATGCTGCAGTGCCTGCGCAACGACAGCAGAGTTGCCCACATTTTAACCTGTGCGGACTACTGGGTTGCCACCCTGCTGGATCCACGCTACAAAGACAATGTGCCCACCTTACTTCCTGCACTGGAGCGTGATAGGAAGATGCGCGAGTACAAGCGCACGTTGGTAGACGCGCTACTGAGAGCATTCCCAAATGTCACAGGGGAACAAGTGGAAGCCCAAGGCCAAGGCAGAGGAGGAGCAAGAGGTCGCCAAGGCAGCTGTGTCACGGCCAGCTCCTCTGAGGGCAGGGTTAGCATGGCAGAGATGTGGAAAACTTTTGTCAACACGCCACAGCTAACTGCACCACCACCTGATACGCAACGTGTTAGCAGGAGGCAACATTTCACTAACATGGTGGAACAGTACGTGTGCACACCCCTCCACGTACTGACTGATGGTTCGGCCCCATTCAACTTCTGGGTCTCTAAATTGTCCACGTGGCCAGAGCTAGCCTTTTATGCCTTGGAGGTGCTGGCCTGCCCGGCAGCCAGCGTTTTGTCTGAACGTGTATTCAGCACGGCAGGGGGCGTCATTACAGACAAACGCAGCCGCCTGTCTACAGCCAATGTGGACAAGCTGACGTTCATAAAAATGAACCAGGCATGGATCCCACAGGACCTGTCCGTCCCTTGTCCAGATTAGACATTAACTACCTCCCCATAACCATATATTATTGGACTCCAGGGCACTTCCTCATTCAATCCTATTTTTATTTTCATTTTACCATTATATTGCGATGCTACCCAAAGTTGAATGAACCTCTCCTCTGCCTGTGTGCTAGGCCTAAATATATGCCAATGGACTGTTGCAGTGGTGGCTGACATGAAGCCTGATTCTCTGCTATGACATGCAGACTAATTCTCTGCTGACATGAAGCCAGATTGTCTGTTACGGGACCTCTCTCCTCTGCCTGGGTGCTGGGCCTAAATTTATGACAATGGACTGTTGCAGTGGTGGCTGACGTGAAGCCTGATTCTCTGCTATGACATGCAGACTGATTCTCTGCTGACATGAAGCCAGATCCTCTGTTACGGGACCTCTCTCCTCTGCCTGGGTGCTGGGCCTAAATTTATGACAATGGACTGTTGCAGTGGTGGCTGACGTGAAGCCTGATTCTCTGCTATGACATGCAGACTGATTCTCTGCTGACATGAAGCCAGATCCTCTTTTACGGGACCTCTCTCCTCTGCCTGGGTGCTGGGCCTAAATTTATGACAATGGACTGTTGCAGTGGTGGCTGACGTGAAGCCTGATTCTCTGCTATGACATGCAGACTGATTCTCTGCTGTCATGAAGCCAGATTGTCTGTTACGGGACCTTTCTCCTCTACCTGGGTTCTGGGCCTAAATTTATGAAAATTGACTCTTACAGTGGTGGGTGACGTGAAGCCTGATTCTCTGCTATGATATGAAGACTGATTCTCTGCTGACATGAAGCCAGATTGTCTGTTACGGGACCTTTCTCCTCTGCCTGGGTTCTGGGCCTAAATTTATGAAAATTGACTCTTACAGTGGTGGGTGACGTGAAGCCTGATTCTCTGCTATGATATGAAGACTGATTCTCTGCTGACATGAAGCCAGATTGTCTGTTACGGGACCTTTCTCCTCTGCCTGGGTTCTGGGCCTAAATTTATGAAAATTGACTCTTACAGTGGTGGGTGACGTGAAGCCTGATTCTCTGCTATGATATGAAGACTGATTCTCTGCTGACATGAAGCCAGATTGTCTGTTACGGGACCTTTCTCCTCTGCCTGGGTTCTGGGCCTAAATTTATGAAAATTGACTCTTACAGTGGTGGGTGACGTGAAGCCTGATTCTCTGCTATGATATGAAGACTGATTCTCTGCTGACATGAAGCCAGATTGTCTGTTACGGGACCTTTCTCCTCTGCCTGGGTTCTGGGCCTAAATTTATGAAAATTGACTCTTACAGTGGTGGGTGACGTGAAGCCTGATTCTCTGCTATGATATGAAGACTGATTCTCTGCTGACATGAAGCCAGATTGTCTGTTACGGGACCTTTCTCCTCTGCCTGGGTTCTGGGCCTAAATTTATGAAAATTGACTCTTACAGTGGTGGGTGACGTGAAGCCTGATTCTCTGCTATGATATGAAGACTGATTCTCTGCTGACATGAAGCCAGATTGTCTGTTACGGGACCTTTCTCCTCTGCCTGGGTTCTGGGCCTAAATTTATGAAAATTGACTCTTACAGTGGTGGGTGACGTGAAGCCTGATTCTCTGCTATGATATGAAGACTGATTCTCTGCTGACATGAAGCCAGATTCTCTGTTACGGGACCTCTCTCCTCTGCCTGGGTGCTGGGCCTAAATTTATGACAATGGACTGTTGCAGTGGTGGCTGACGTGAAGCCTGATTCTCTGCTATGACATGCAGACTGATTCTCTGCTGACATGAAGCCAGATTCTCTGTTACGGGACCTCTCTCCTCTGCCTGTGTGTGTGCTGGGCCTAAATATATGCCAATGGACTGTTGCAGTGGTGGCTGACGTGAAGCCTCATTCTCTGCTATGACATGCAGACTAATTCTCTGCTGACATGAAGACAGATTCTCTGTTACGGGACCTCTCTCCTCTGCCTGGGTGCCGGGGCCTAAATATCTGAGAATGGACTGTTCCAGTGGTGGGTGACGGGAAGCCAGATTCTCTGCTATGGAACCTCTCTCCAATTGATTTTGGTTAATTTTTATTTATTTAATTTTTATTTTAATTCATTTCCCTATCCACATTTGTTTGCAGGGGATTTACCTACATGTTGCTGCCTTTTGCAGCCCTCTAGCTCTTTCCTGGGCTGTTTTACAGCCTTTTTAGTGCCGAAAAGTTCGGGTCCCCATTGACTTCAATGGGGTTCGGGTTTGGGACGAAGTTCGGATCGGGTTCGGATCCCGAACCCGAACATTTCCGGGATGTTCGGCCGAACTTCTCGAACCCGAACATCCAGGTGTTCGCTCAACTCTAGCAAAAGGGTCTTTCGAGCAGAACCTGGATAGGTGATCAACCTCAGATACATATTAATAGAGCTGGTTATACAAACTTTCTATACATTTTCCATGGTGACCATACTTTTAGGAAAGAGGGTCTAGAGTGTGATTCCCAATGTGAGATTTCCTCCATCCTATATATCTGGTCAACTTTATTGATCCAATGGTCAATACAAGAGAGTGGACAGCCAGAGCGTTGGTAGGAGTAGTCTTGCAGCTGCCAGTAAAAGTGAGAAGAGGGATGATTTGTGTGGTCCCACATTACCCATCCCCAGGGATATCAGGGCAAGCTCAGGTGTGCAGGGGAGGGATGACTGACATATCTGGTTGCATAATTGAATTATCCTATGCCACCAAGGTTTAATTAGGTCACAGGACAGATGTGCATAAATGTACCTTTAGATACATGACACCTCCAGCAGACGTCAGAGGCTGTTGAGCTATACATACATGTTTTATCTGGAGTTTTGTACTAGCGCATAAGAATTTTGTAACTATTCTCTTGGCTGTGTATACACCTGGATATCTTGTGAGGGGAAATTAAAAGTTTGGTGATTTTCTTGAGGTGACAGACTCCATTGTAAGTCCCTTTCCCAGAGGCCCACGATTGCAGGTTTAGGAAGGGAGGAGGGCGACTTTAGGTGTCTATATATTTTAGAAATGGTTTTGGATGGGTATACCTTACTGCACAGCATTTCATCAAACCAGTTGGATTCCCCAATTTGGGAGGCATTTTTGGCCCAGAGAAGTACTTCTGTCTTGAGAAAAGTTCAGCAGGGTGGGGTTGTGGATCTGTGTATTTAGCAACTTACATATTTCAGGATCAGAGAGAACGCAGCCCTCCTGATCAAGTAGTTGCGAGGCGGCAATCTCTGAAGACCTTAAGGTAAAAGGGCAGCCCTCTCTCAGCTCCTTGGGCGCCAATTCAATAACATCTTTTAAAAGTAAAAGGGGAGAGGGAAGTGTAGGACCCTCAGAGCTGGATGTGAACCGCTTCCAAACCTTTAGAGTGTTGCGAGTGAGAGGGTTGGTTGTTGAGCCATGTGGTGAAAGCAGCTTGTTAGCCAGCAGAAGAGCCCGAGTGGAGGAGGGGAGTAAAGCGTTCTCTAGTTTGAGCCAGAATTTGTGAGTCGGTTCTCTGATCAAGTCTAAGGCCCTGGATAATTGGATAGCCTCCATGTAGACCCCGGGGTCAGGGAGACCAATACCACCTTTAGATCTAGGCTTGGTCGGAGTATCAAAGGAGATACGAGGGCTATTACCTTGCCAAATAAACTTGCAAATTGTTTTATTTAGAGAGGCAAAATATGATTTAGGTATTTCAATAGGGAGAACCTGCATCAGGTAGGTAAGTTTTGGCATGATCAGGGACATAAAGATGTTCTTCCTACCAAACCACAAGAGATATTGAGAGTCTAGGGAGTCCATCTGGGCCTGCATGGATACTAGAAGGGGTTTGTAATTTAGTCTGAATAAGTCATGCAAATGAGGGGATAATTTGACCCCCAAATAGGTTAATTGCTGGGATTGCCAATTAAATGGGGAATTTGCTTGCAGAAAGGAGAGGTTAGCGGAAGAGAGGCCTATATGAAGCACTTGGGACTTGGAGGGGTTAATCTTGAAATTGGAAAGGGAACCGAAAAGACTAAGTGTTGATAGGATCTTGGGCATGGATTTATGCGGATTGGTGGTTATGATTAATAAGTCATCAGCAAATGCAGCTAATTTAAATTCTCGTGCCCCAACCTTCAAACCTCAAACCTCTAACTTCTCTATCTTTTCTAAGGGCTTGCAGGAGGGATTCCATTACCAGTACGAATAAAAGGGGTGAGAGGGGACACCCCTGTCTCATCTCCTTTCTAATGGAAAAACGAGAGGAGAGTATTCCGTTTACCGACACGGACGCCGAGAAGCAAATGTACATAGCAAACACTGCATTAATAAATTGTTCCGGTTATTGGAATTTTGACAGAATCAATCTGATATATAGGTCCTTCTCAAAAAATTAGCATATTGTGATAAAGTTCATTATTTTCTGTAATGTACTGATAAACATTAGACTTTCATATATTTTAGATTCATTACACACCAACTGAAGTAGTTCAAGCCTTTTATTGTTTTAATATTGATGATTTTGGCATACAGCTCATGAAAACCCCAAATTCCTATCTAAAAAAATTAGCATATCATGAAAAGGTTCTCTAAACGAGCTATTAACCTAATCATCTGAATCAACTAATTAACTCTAAACACCTGCAAAAGATTCCTGAGGCTTTTAAAAACTCCTAGCCTAGTTCATTACTCAAAACCGCAATCATGGGTAAGACTGCCGACCTGACTGCTGTCCAGAAGGCCATCATTGACACCCTCAAGCAAGAGGGTAAGACACAGAAAGAAATTTCTGAATGAATAGGCTGTTCCCAGAGTGCTGTATCAAGGCACCTCAGTGGGAAGTCTGTGGAAAGGAAAAAGTGTGGCAGAAAACGCTGCACAACGAGAAGAGGTGACCGGACCCTGAGGAAGATTGTGGAGAAGGACCGATTCCAGACCTTGGGGGACCTGCGGAAGCAGTGGACTGAGTCTGGAGTAGAAACATCCAGAGCCACCGTGTACAGGCGTGTGCAGGAAATGGGCTACAGGTGCCGCATTCCCCAGGTCAAGCCACTTTTGAACCAGAAACAGCGGCAGAAGCGCCTGACCTGGGCTACAGAGAAGCAGCACTGGACTGTTGCATGTTATTTGGAAATCAAGGTGCCAGAGTCTGGAGGAAGACTGGGGAGAGGGAAATGCCAAAATGCCTGAAGTCCAGTGTCAAGTACCCACAGTCAGTGATGGTCTGGGGTGCCATGTCAGCTGCTGGTGTTGGTCCACTGTGTTTTATCAAGGGCAGGGTCAATGCAGCTAGCTACCAGGAGATTTTGGAGCACTTCATGCTTCCATCTGCTGAAAAGCTTTATGGAGATGAAGATTTCATTTTTCAGCACGACCTGGCACCTGCTCACAGTGCCAAAACCACTGGTAAATGGTTTACTGACCATGGTATTACTGTGCTCAATTGGCCTGCCAACTCTCCTGACCTGAACCCCATAGAGAATCTGTGGGATATTGGGAAGAGAAAGTTGAGAGACGCAAGACCCAACACTCTGGATGAGCTTAAGGCCGCTATTAAAGCATCATGGGCCTCCATAACACCTCAGCAGTGCCACAGGCTGATTGCCTCCATGCCACGCCGCATTGAAGCAGTGATTTCTGCAAAAGGATTCCCGACCAAGTATTGAGTGCATAACTGAACATAATTATTTGAAGGTTGACTTTTTTTGTATTAAAAACACTTTCTTTTATTGGTTGGATGAAATATGCTAATTTTTTTAGATAGAAAATTTGGGTTTTCATGAGCTGTATGCCAAAATCATCAATATTAAAACAATAAAAGGCTTGAACTACTTCAGTTGGTGTGTAATTAATCTAAAATATATGAAAGTCTAATGTTTATCAGTACATTACAGAAAATAATGAACTTTATCACAATATGCTAATTTTTTTAGAAGGACCTGTATGTCCAATCGACTCTGTCAAATGCTTTCTCGGCGTCCGTGCCATTCAGGACCAAGGGGGTGTGTTTATGAGAGGCATAGTATAGGGCATCTAATATTTTGGTGGTATTATCTTTCCCCTCTCTTCCCTTTACAAATCCCACTTGGTTTGGGTGTATTAGCTCAGGTAGGAAGCTCTGTAACCTAGTGGCTAACATTTTGGCTATAAGTTTAAGATCTACATTAAGTAGGGAAATTGGGCGATAATTGGAGCACAATGTGGGATCTTTGCCTTCTTTGGGTATTATTGTTATAGTAGCCTTAGTCATATCGGGGGAAAGTGGAAGATTGGACATTGCAAGATTGCAGACAGGGAGCAAATGGGGAGACAAGATGCTTTTGAAGGTTTAAAAATATGAAACGGGGAGACCATCCGGGCCAGGGCATTTGCCTCTGGGGGTAGATTTAATGGTTGCATTTAGTTCTGAGACAGTAAAAGGTTTGGCTAAGGATTCTCGTTGCAATAGATTTAGGGCTGGGAGGTCAAGGGTGTCTAGGAAGGAGGTAATGTTGGATTCCCTGCACAAAGAGGGAATGGGGAGGTCAGGGACTGGGAGATTGTAAAGAGAATTATAAAATAGCCTAAATTGTTCAGCAATCTCCTCAGCCTTAAACAGTTGGGTACCATGCAGGGATCCAAGGGATTGAACGTAGCGGAAGTTCCTTCTCTGCTTGATCCGATTCATCACATATTTAGAAGCCTTATTGCCGTGAGCAAAATTTTTTTGCTGAACAGACAAGAAGAACTTGGCTGAGCATTCATTTAGGAGGTTTTTTAATTGAGCTTTGAGGGAAGAAAGTTCTGCTAGTTGTTGGACTGTCAGGGATTGCCTATGTGCTGTTTCAGTCAGGTGGATTATTTTTTTTTATCAACTTTGTTTTTATTCATTTATATAGGTAAAGTGACATCCATTATTACCACGTTCAAGTACAGCAAAGCCCCTAAGTGGGACGCATGACATCAATGGATGAACCATAAAATATCAGAAAATAGCATGAGACCAGTATTACATCATACTAGAAATTACAATCTCCTGATACTATAGCAACAACATACTTAATGTGATAGAAAACTACTAACTTTGTAACATTGATGCAGATCAAAGGAAGTACGAGCCAGGGTAAACTATAAAAAGAATAGAAGTGAAAGGAAAAAAAAGAAAAGAGAAAAAAAGGGGGGGGGGGGAAGCCTCCAAGAGCAACACAAGAGGCTAATCCACTCTTACTCAAGAAGAAAGGCTAAGCTGCGAGTCCTTACAATAAGATGAGAATAGCCAGGGACTCCAAATATGAAGAAAGTTGTGATGAGCACGACATGATCTACGGGACATCTCTTTGAACCTACAGATTTTATGTATTTTTCCAAACCATTCCTTGGTGGTAGGAGGTGCAGTACTCAGCCATTTCAGGGGAATCAAAGACTTAGCTGCAGCAAGAAGCTAAGTAACCAAAGTTGAGGAAGATTGGCGTATTTCCAACGACGAGCAGCCAAGCAGGACCACTGCCGGAGTCAGCGTAAGATTTGTCCCCACAACATCTTTTATTATACTTTCTATTTCGGACCAGAAGGGGCGGATAGCCGAGCATCCCCACTACATATGGGCATGTGTGCCTATTTGCAGATTACATCGCCAGCACAGGTTAGTGGCAGCTAGACCATGCAAGTAAAGAAACTCCGGGGTCTTCTACCAAAGAGCTAGTATTTTGTAGTGAGATTCTTGCAGGCATATACACCTTGAGTAGCCATGGGAATGCCGCAGAATCTGTCTAGTTTCCAAGTCAGTGAGGGAGAGGTCCAGCTCCTTTTCCCAGGATGCAATATACCCAGGGCTACTCAAGTGCTTCACATTTCTCAAGATGGCCAACACTTTAGAAAGCTTGTTAAGCCTGGTGTTCGGTAACGACAGCTCTTTCAAAATCGGTGAGCTCTCTAAGGGGATAATTGGTGCCTAAGAAGTCTGTGCAGCAACTGTTAAAATGCGAGACATGCAAGAACGTAAGGCTGAAGTTCGGAAGCAGTGCTTGAAGGTCTAATCGGCTGGGAACCCCTCCGCTCGGGAACAAATTTGAAACCGAAACATGGGATAGTTGGTCCCACGTAGGTTTAAAGGTCATTGATTCTCTCCCAGTAACCACAGGTATTAAGCTAGAGGGCAGTAATGGCGAGATCTCAGGTGCCAAAGCAGGAGACAGCAAGGCCCACGTGTTTGAGGCCCCTTTAAAAAACAAATTAGTATCCGACGGGTTATATGTGATACGCTTTTTGGAGGGGATCCACATATCCCATAGTAAGTCTCCATTATATGCCTTCCTCGACCATCTAGAAATACCATGTGGATCAGAAAAAGCAGTTAGATTGGACCATCTCCTCCGTTGGATCGCTTTGTATAATGTATGTACATTGGGTAGACCTATGCCACCCTTACTCACAGGTCTAGTAAGGAGTTCATGCGCCAGACGAGGTCGCTTTTGTTTCCATAAGTAACGCGAGAAAAGTGATTTCAATCTGGTAAAAAAGGCTTGTGGCAGGGCTATTGGTAGCATTTGTAACTTGTCAAGGACCTTTGGAAGCACATAGGTTTGGATGACATTCTTCCTACCAATCCATGAGATCAGAGGAATATCATAATCTGTAAGGATTTTTTGAATCTCCGCTAAAAGTGGGCGGAAGTTTGTATCACATATTTTATGTATGGAGGAGGGAATATTTACTCCCAGATACTTGAGAGAAGCTTGGGCCCAAACAAAAGGTGAAGCTTCCTTGACTCTCAAAAGTCTGTTTAGCTAGGGAAATATTCAGTATCTCCGATTTTGTGAAATTCACTTTAAAATTTGACACCTCACCGAAGCCTTCAAACTGTTTGGCCAGACAGGGTAACCCCCTCTCTGGGTCAGATAACAGAAACAGAAGGTCATCTGCAAAAGCCAGCATTTTCAATTCCTGCTCTGGCGTAGAGAAACCTCCAATAAGTGGATGTTGTCTCACTTTCTGTAGCAAAGTTTCCATGACTAGTACAAAAAGCGTGGGGGAGAGGGGGCAACCCTGTCTGGTTCCATTTGTTATCTCAAAGGGACTTGACAGATGGTCGTTGACCAGGAGAGAGGCTGACGGGTGGGAGTACAGCAAAAAGATTGCCTCTATGAAAGCCGTGGGGAAACCAAACATTAAAAGGGTAGAGTGCATGAAGAGCCAGTTAACTCTGTCAAAGGCCTTCTCGGCATCGACTCCGAGAAGGACCAGTGACCTATCTTCAGCATGTGCCTGGTGTATTGCTGTAAGTAGTTTAGTCGTGTTGGTCCTTGCCTCCCTCCCTCCCTGGGACAAAACCTGATTGCTCCTCACCTATCAGGTGGGGTAGAAGCTTTTTTATTCTTAAGGACAAGAGCTTGGCCCATATTTTCAAATCTAGATTTAGAAGTGAAATGGGTCTATAGCTCCCACACTCTGCTGGATCCTTCCCCTCTTTAGCTACAAGAGTGATGTGTGCCGCCTGAGTCTGGTTTGGCAAAGGGTCTCCTCTAAACAACGAGGAACAACATTCTACTAGATGGGGCATAAGCACCTCCTGGAATTTCTTGTAGTAAACCAAGGGAAGACCGTCAGGGCCTGGGCTTTTTCCAGGGGGGAAGGAGGCAAGGACCTCAGACACTTCCTTTTGTGTGATAGGGACAAGTAGGGAGTTGATCATGGCCTGATCTAGCTGCGGCAGAGAAATATATCTCTTAAAAAGCTATCAATTAAGTTTTGTCTTTGATTTGCACCTAACGTGGTATCTGTTTTGTCTATGTTGTATAGTGCTGAGTAAAACTTATGGAAAGCCTCGGCCATCTCAGGGAGGGATGATGTAACTTTCCCTGTATGGTCCCTGATCTCATGGATATGTTGCCTAGCTTTTTCTTTCTTAAGCAGTGTAGACATGAGCTTCCCCCCTTTATTACCATGGACATATAACTTGTGTCAAAAATGTAAATAAGCTTTGGCAGACTTATTCTGTAAATAGGTGAGAAGCTTTTCCCTTAGAGCTCTGAGTTTCCCCTGCGTTTCCAGTAAACTAGAGCTTTTGTGCTCTTTTTCTAATATAGTGATCTGTCCTAACAGCTCGTCTATAATTTTTTGCCGATCTTTCTTGAGTTTGGACCCCCACGAGATGAAGAGTCCCCTAACAAAAGCCTTGTGTGATTCCCAGACTATTGGAAACTTGGGACCCGAGTGTTTAAGATCAACGAAGACTGAAATTTGAGCCTGTATGTCTGAGAACGCTTCCGCATTTTTTAAGATCTGCTCGTTAAGTCGCCATCTCCATGTCGTGGAGGTATCATTAGTGAGGGTGATTGATAGATGAACCGGTGCGTGGTCTGATATTGTAATGACTGAAATACCTGTATCTGTTACTCGCGGTAGTAGAGAAGCATGAACCATTAGGTAATCTAACCTCTGATGCGAGTTATGCACCTGGGAGAAGTACGAGTAGTCCCGAGCAGAGGGGTTCTGCAGCCGCCAAACATCTGTAAGGGAAAGATCAGACAGTTTAGACCTCAACTTGGCTAAAACACGTTTAGAAACACTTGACCTAGAGGTCGAGGAATCAAGTGAAGGGTCCAACGTGACATTCAGATCACCCCCTAAAATAATCGGGCCATCCGCAAATTACTTGAGCTTGTCTAAGGCATCCAAAAGCCAAGGCACCTGTGCATGGTTGGGTGCATACATGTTTGCCAAGGTAAACTTGGCAGTATATATCTGAGCTCTTAGGAATAACATCCTCCCCTCTAGGTCCGTGTACTGGTGTAATATCTTAATAGGGATAGATTTGTGCACAGCTATAGAAACTCTCTTGGAAGCTGAGGAACTATGACATGAGTAGTACCAGTTAGTGAAATGTTTGGAAGGCAATTTCGGAATTTTTAGTTTTTTTAAAATGGGTCTCTTGTAGGAAGAGAATGGAGGTTCTGAGTTTCCTGAGCATGTCCAGTGCATGATGTCTCTTGTTCGGGGTGTTCAAGCCGCACATTAAAAATTGTGCATCTAATTTCGCACATTCTCCTGGGAGCACTTTCCCTTTAAACAGAAAAAAAACTAAGATTTGATAAGAAAGAAAAAGATAAAACGTAGAAAGGAGAAAAGAAAAAAAAAAGATGGTATGAATCAGAAGGGTAAGAAGGTAGAGTGCGAAAAACCAAGTAGGGAAAGAAAGGGTGTATTAAGTAAGAGTGAGCTTCAAATCTATGAAGCCAAGTAAACGATGAGTTAGTAACTCAAAGACAGGGGTGAGAGAAATGTTCAAAATGTGAACAAGTCTTGACCTGTGGTGTACATACACATAACGTTATGCATAACAAATTTAGCAAGTCGCCAATTATCATAAACCTTGGCCAAACTATAAACTTTGTTCCCAGGGAGGGGGGGAGGGGGGACTAGATTGATTAGCTATCATGGTTACAGAGAGAAATCTGTAGACTATCGCTGTGTCCCGATCCCATAAAAGCTTCTCTGTAACCCAAAACCTGCATTATTTAGTCTGCTAACTCCCTCTCCCTGCCAGATCAATAGTACTTGGGACCCTCGAATTGAAGTAAGAGGAAAAAGTGAGAAGGGGGGGGGGGGTGAGGAAGAAGCATATGAATCGACAATACCCTGGTTTTCAATGCATATGACTGAGTTGCTGTTATTTCCACAATACAATGATGTTCCATCTCCACCACCAGGTGCAGAAGCCATGAACCCTATTCAGAGGACAATCATAGCTAACCAACTGACAGCTTCAGACATCTTCAGCCCAGTCTCCAGCGCATAACCTATAGAGATGGGGAAGATGAAACATCACTTCCCACAAGGACTACATACTTAGCATAGATTTAAGGAACCCTTCAGAATCGCAATGGAAATGATATATAAGGAGTCTCAAAAAAACGTCCTTTACCCTGCTGCAGATCTCGTGTGCAGGGGAGTCCAAAGATGTAATTAGTCTTCAGGAGACTCTGAGCAACCTAGAACGGAGACGAAAATGAAAGATAAAGGGAGGAGGGGGAAGGGAGAAGGGGATGGGGGGGTAATGAAGGTCAAGATGACTATTAAGGGAAGGAACAAACTGAAAAAAAAAAAGAACCTTGAGGCAAAGGAGGAGATAGAAGATCCCTCAATAGGTATTCCGTAGTGGTGAAAAACTAAACAGTTCCAAGTAGGGCAAAAAGTCTCCAGTAAGTAGGGCAAAAAGTCTCCAGTAACAATTAAACTGTAAGTGCCTCATGCGAACGTATCTTAGGATAAATCCAGATGGATAAGTTCCTGATTTCAGCGATGAGGCGAGTTGGTGACAGCTGAAGATCTCTTCGTTCTTTGAGGCTTCGGGCGAGTGAAGGTATGCCATTCTTCTGTACGTGGCAAGGGAGGCAGACTAACCAGATCCGCTGCAGGTGACCATGACGGTATCTCTACAGGTTCTATGCCCAGGGCTGACAATGCGGTTTCTAAATCAGCTGGGGTCTTGATGATGATCCGCTTGTCGTTCTTCATTATCGAGATCCCGAAAGGAAACAACCATGCATATTGAAGATTTCTTTCTTTCAGCGTGTCCAGCAGTGGTCACATCACTCTACGTTTCTGAAGAGTAGAGGGAGCAATGTCTTGGTAGAGGGAGATCTCGACCCCCTCATAGCAAATCGGACATTTTTCTCTAGCCAAGCGGAGAATCGCAGCTGTGTCCACATAAGATAGAAGCCAGCATATTATGTCCCGCGGTGGATCACTAGGCTTTGGTTTCAATCGGAGAGCACTATGTATCCGCTCTATTATTATCGCATTTGCACGTTCCTGGTCTAAAAGTCCAGCAAATATTTCAAGCGCCACTTTAGAGAGTGCATCCCCTGCCCAGGATTCCGGCAGCCCCTTTATTCTAATATTTTTTTGCCGGCTTCTATTTTCCTGATCTTCGATCGGTGTATATGCCGTATTTACATGGGCCTCCAGCTGCTCCGTTCTAGCTGCTAATCCTGAGGCATGAGCGCGTCGACTCAAGGGCCTCCGTCCGGAACCCAAGGGCATGTAAGTCCGTTTTTATGTCTGCTAAATCCTCTCTTACCGGTCTGTGCCTGGGCCAGGGCTTTCTTTAATACCGCCGCTGTGAGCGTTTTATTCGGTGCTTGTTCTTCATCACTACTCGAATGACGTTCCTCCTCAGAGTCCCGCGGCTCAGCGGGCTCCGGCGCCATCTTGGCCAGTGGAACTTGTATGTCTCTTAGTAAAGAGTTTCGTGACTGCCGCTTGGCTCATCTTCGGTCTGGTAAGTCCTTCACCTTCTCTCGGTTGATATCTCCCTATTTTGCCCATAATTTAGGCGATTTAGTAGGCTAATTCAACGTTATTGTAAGTACGTGGCAGGAGAGAGCTCTCTCAGGCTGCCATCCAGTCCGCGGTCAAGCTCTGCCCCCTCCAGTCAGGTGGATTTTTGTAATCACTGAGTTTTTTTCTCTGATTCTTTCTTCAGAAAGGAGCAGAGACCAATCAGCCTTACTCTGATGTAGGCTTTATGAGCATCCCAGAGGACTTGAGGGGATATCTCAGAGGTATTATTTATTAGCAAATATTACTCAAGATAAGGGGATATTAGGGCAGTGTGGTTGGCGTTGTTCAGTATGGATTCATTAAATCTCCAGTTGGGTTGTCTATTGGTTTTTTGGTCTGAATGTATTTCACAGTATATCGGGGTGTGATCGGACAGGGTAATATTCCCAATTTTTGGAAATTAGCAGAATTGCAATTTCTCTTTCGGGACTAAAATATGATCGATCCTACTATACGAATTATTAGCAGGGGAGTAAAAGGAGTAATCAATTGCTTCAGGGTTGTGGCAGCGCCAGATATCCAAAACTCCCAGGTTATGTAGATTCGTAAGCAGTATCCTGAGAGTTTTCGCCGAGGCTGGGGATTTTTTGGAGGAGGTGTCTATTGAAGGGTTCAAGGCTATATTGAAGTCACCTGCCACAATCAGAAAGCCCTCCCTATGCTTCTCTATCAGAGAAAAGACAGGAGTGAGCCAACTGGCTTGGTCTACATTTGGGGCGTATATGTTTGCAAAAGTAAACATGGATTGTCCCACCTGGCCTATAAGGATTAGATATTGACCATCTGGGTCTTGAACATGGGATTTATATTGAAAAGGGAGCCCTCGACAAAAGCCAATGCTGACTCCCCTCGAGGCCGCACCCCCAGCACCACAATGGTACCAGCTAGGAAATTTAGAGTGAGAAAGGTTGGGGTAATTCCCATGCTTGAAATGTGTCTCCTGCAGAAAGACCACAGAGCATTTCTCTTTATGTAGGAGAGAGAAAATCTGACATCTCTTAGAGGGGGATCTCAGTCCCTTAACATTGTATGAAGCTAATCTAAAATCAGCCATATCTTTTTTAGGGGGGGGGGGAACTGAGAGGGTCTAAGCGATGTAGCAAAGGTAACTTGACTCCCCTCGTGGCCGCACTCTCTCCTCAGTCTTGTTGCTGGTTGGTCAAGGAGCGTCCAAACATCCGGAGGAACCCCAACCTGCATGTTCTGAATTTGTAAGGACACCTGTTTACACATTTGAAAGAGTATTGGAGAGGCATCAGAGTACCTGTCGAAACAAAAACATTATGGAACACAAAAACAATGAATAAAGACAAAAGATGAGTGAATATCATCCGAACAAGATAGAATATATCAATTGCGCCTTTTTGATTAGGCAGCATGTAGAGTACCCAGAAGCATTTCCCTCTTTTATGACATTTATACTGGAATAAGTTGACTCAGGTAGTGAAAGTGGGAGAACCGGGAGTCAGCAGGGTGATAAGGAGAACCTTTTATATTTTTGCCCATTAAGAAACAGGCAAGGTACAGATGATGGGGGGGGGGTAGATCCCATCTAAACCAATTAGTGGGGTGGGTAGTGCTGAGAGTTTAAATATGGATTAGATATAGATTAGATATAGGTGTGCAAGAGAGGGTAATTCACCTGGCACCCTAGGCATGTAAGAACATAATTGAACCAGAGGTAACTTGATCATCACTTGAGATAACAATTAGCAACATGGCCGGTCTGACCCTAAAACAGATGGGAAAACTCAAAGGAGAAATCCCTACTGTCTCGACGTCTAATACTGGGTGGAGAGTAAAGCATGGGCAAGGAGAATGAGAAAGTACAAGCTAGGCTCTCCACTCAGTATATAGGATGTAGCCACACGTTAAGCAGTATAATAGTAACTTGGTGTTAGTAAGTCCCGTATGATGATTTTCTTGATCCCTGAACCTAGGGGGGAGAAAGCGGAACAGACTACTTATCCACCATGGTCAGATGTTTGGGGGTGGAGAAGGAATTTCCCCTTCTGCTTCTTTGGGGCTTTGAAGTGTGCAGAGGCTCCCAGGGGGTCACTGTAGGGAGGTCAGGTAAGGAGCTCAAGCTCTGGACCATGTCCCAGTTCTCAATGGGCAATGGGGAAAGCTGAAGCAGGTCGTAAGCTTTATCCAGATCAGTAAAAGAGGAAATGTGGATGCGTCTTCCCTCATGCAGGAAAGATAGACCGAAAACGAATGTCCATCTGTAAATAATTCTATGTTGATGTAGCCAATCGGTGAGAGGTTTTAAGGCTTTACGCTTTTTGAGAGTTGATTGTGCTAAATCTTGGAAAATAGTGATGCTGTTTTCCTCCCAAATCAGAGTTAGAATTTCTGGCACTTGCCAGTATGGCTTCTTTTGCAGGGAAGTGCAGGAATTTGCAAATTACGTACCTGGGGGGTTCATTTGCTTGTGGTTTAGGTCTAAGAGCCCTATGAGCTCGTTCAAGCAGGACCTCATGCGCAGAGTCCGGACCCAGAATTTTGAGGCATATCTGGATTACTGTTTCTGGTATGTCCATGGCTGAGACAGTTTCAGGAATGCCTCTAAAACGCAAATTATTGTGCCTGCTCCTGTTCTCTTGGTCCTCCATGGCTGCATATAACGAGTTAATGTGGCTTTGAGCCAGCGACAGGCTAGATGACACCTCGCTCTGATGATACAGGATTGCGGCCTGAGTTTCCTCTAAAGCCTCCACTCTCCGGCCTATGTGTTTAACATCCTCTTTTATTGAAGAGATGTCCAGACTAAGGGGACCCAGGGCTTCTGCAAGAGCCTCCTTCAGGAAAGCTCTGGATATGGGCAGACAGTCCGCATCACTGGGATCGTCCCCTACCTTATCGCCGCCGGTGGCTGCTGATAGCTTGTGTCCAGAACGTGGTGTGCCGGGCGCCATCTTGGATTTGCGGTTCACTGCGGCAGCGGCTGCTTTTTTAATACATTTCTCCATCTCACCAGCTTGATTCTGGGAGCGATTGTTTCCCAGTTATGCAGGCAGGAGAGCAGCTCTTCACACGTCCATCCGGCTCAAGCGCAGGCTCCCCCCCTCGCATATAATGTTTTACAGGGTCAGCTCACCAGCAGGCCCTCGCCTACAATCCTTTACAGGGTCAGCTCACCTGCAGGCCCTAACCTACAACCTTTTAGAGGGTCAGCTCAACAGCAGGCCCTCACATATAATTTTTTACAGGGTCAGCTCACCAGTAAGCCCACACCTAAAATCTTTTACAGGGTCAGCTCACCAGCAGGCCAGCACCCCAAATCTTTTACAGGGTCAGCTCACCAGCAGGCTCTCGCATATAATGTTTTACAGGGTCATCTCACCAGCAGGCCCTCACCTAATTATATCTAATAGGTAATGTGCACGCAGGCTGCCTTGCTTGAATGTGGTAGACTTAGCCGTTTCTCAGGCTTCCTCTCCGAAATCAAACACTGATTCACCATTACACGTGGTCAACATTGTTTGCGCTGAAAATAACATCGAAAGTTGATAGGGCAGACATCCAAATGGATTGTCACGGGAACTTGTGATCGGCCCCAAGTTATCTAGAGTCCCCAAAGCTGCAGCAGGCCCTCGCCCATAATGTTTTAGATGGTCAGATCAGCAGTCCCTTACTCCAAATATTTTTGAGGGTCACCAGCAGGCCATCAATCATCATTTTTCAAGGCTTAGCATGATGCCCTCCTTTATGTGCAGCAAAGGGTGGATTGGAGTGCCTCTTCCTTGTAATTTTTGGCAGCCCTTTCACTTAGTGCATAGGCTTTTAGAGTGTAGGAGTCCCACTACCTGAACAATTGTACCACAATGTGAATGAGGCCCTCTTTTATGTGATATACAGGTTGCATCAGAGTGCCTCTTCCTTGTAATTTTTGGCAGCACTTGCACTTTATATACAAGTAAATATACAGGAAAGAATGTTTCCTTACAATTTTTTTTTTCTAAAATCAATTTTATCTTCGGTTTGGTGCGTATTATTGTCAGTCTGTAAAAGTGGCGTACTAGGACAACATAGTTCCCAGCAGGGAGCATCCATGCTGTTTCCGAACCATTTTGGCGGTGTTTCCATCAATTTCTGACCTTTTTCCTATGAACCAGGCACACTTCCCTCTTCGGAGCAGGGGCTGCCTAGTTTAATGCTTGGGTTCTCCCATTGACTTCCATTATACTCGGGTGCTCAGTACAGATGCGAGCATCCAGATGTGTTCAGTTAGATCACCTGAGCACCGAGCACTTTGGTGCTCGATCAACACTAGATATCACCCGTGATTAGGGTTGAGCGAACCCAAACTGTAAAGTTCGGGTTCGTTCCGAACTTTAGGATTTTTGTACCAGAACTCGAACATTTCTCTAAAAGTTTGGGTTCGAGTTCAGTGTTCGGCGATTTAATGGCGCTTTTTGAAAGGCTGCAGGGCAGCTAATCAACATGCGTTTAACTTGTGTGCCCTTAGAAGCAATCACAGCCATGCCTACTAATGGCATGGCTGTGATTTGCCAGTGCAGCATATGACCCAGCCTTTATATAAGCTGGAGTCACGTAGCGTCGCATGTCACTCTGCTCTAACTAGTGTAGGGATAGGATGCTGCTGCTGTAAGGGAGAGAATAGGAAATGGCTCTGTTATTAACTCTGCGATCTACAGCTATTTATTTTGTGTGGATGCAATGCAACATTTTAGTACCCTGCCCTGAGCCCAGTGATACAGAAAAATTAGTTTTATCTGTCTGTAATTAAGGTCGGCGTTGGCGGCCATTTTGTGCAAGTTCAGTGCACCAGCACTGCACATGTGCCAGGGACAATAATTTAACACTGTTCTTTTAGTTCAGTAGGCAACATATATCCATTTTTTAAGTGCACTTGCCCTGCATATGTGCCAGAGGAAGGGAAAATAATATAGGGAATCCATCTGTGAGTTCAGGGACCCAGGGGGTGACCTATTCACATTTTTTTTCTGTAAAGTACAATCCAAGAAAATCCATGTGTTAGATTCTGTAGGGACAATTATTATTATTTTTTAATTGCTAAAAAGTACATTTGCATCCTGCACTACATTTGTGATAGTTAAATCCATCTGTTTAAGGCCTCATGCACAGAACAGTATTTTTTCACTGTCCGCAAAACGGGGTTCCGTTGGTCTGTGATCCGTGACCGTTTTTTCATCAGTGGGTCTTCCTTGATTTTTGGAGGATCCACGGACATGAAAAAAAAAGTCGTTTTCGTGTCCGCCTGGCCGTGCGGAGCCAAACGGATCCGTCCTGAATTACAATGCAAGTCAATGGGGACGGATCCGTTTGACGTTGACACAATATGGTGCAATTGCAAACGGATCGTCCCCCATTGACTTTCAATGTAAAGTCTGGAGTCCCTTTATACCATCTGATCGGAGTTTTCTCCAATCCGATGGTATATTTTAACTTGAAGCGTCCCCATCACCATGGGAACGCCTCTATGTTAGAATATACTGTCGGATATGAGTTACATCGTGAAAACTCATATCTGACAGTATATTCTAACACAGAGGCGTTCCCATGGTGATGGGGACGCTTCTAGTTAGAATATACTACAAACTGTGTACATGACTGCCCCCTGCTGCCTGGCAGCACCCGATCTCTTACAGGGGGCCGTGATCAGCACAATTAACCCTTCAGGTGCAGCTCCTGAAGGGGTTAATTGTGTGTATCATAGCCCCCTGTAAGAGATCAGGGGCTGCCAGGCAGCAGGGGGCAGACCCCCCCTCCCCAGTTTGAATATCATTAGTGGCCAGTGCGGCCCCCCCCCCCGCCCCCCCTCCCTCCCTCTATTGTAATAATAGCATTGGTGGCTAGTGTGCACCCCCCGCCCCCCTCCCTCCCTCTATTGTAATAATAGCATTGGTGGCACAGTGTGCGCCCACCCCTCCCTCTATTGCATTAACATTGGTGGCAGTGTGCCCCCCCTTCCTCCCTCTATTGTTTTAATACATTGGTGGCAGTGTGTGGCCTCCCCTCTCCCCCCCCCATCATTGGTGGCAGCGGAGCAGAAGCATCATACTTACCTGCTGACTGCTGCGATGTCTGTGTCCGGCTGGGAGATCCTCCTACTGGTAAGTGACAGGTCTGTGCGGCGCATTGCTGTCACTTACCAGTAGGATGAGCTCCCGGCCGGACACAGACATCGCAGCAGCCAGCAGGTAAGTATGATGCTTCTACTATTGCTAAGTAACCATGGCAACCAGGAATGTAGTAGCGTCCTCGTTCTGACACATATATACATGTGGATATTTGTGGTCTCTAACAGCTACAGCTTTTGGATACTATATGTCCACTATTTATGACCATTTGGGTATAATCATGCACTTGCACTTTACCTTAGATATATGTATTGGCAGCCTACCATCGGTTCACTTGGTTTTTAACATGTATTGTTACCTGTATGTATTGTCTTATTTGTGACCAGTGCTGATCATGTGTCTTTTGTGATTTTCTTAATAAAATTGAGTATTTTTGTACTATTGCAGTATATTTTTCTTAAATTAAACTATACTTTATTTACCTTACTCCTTCAATCGGTTATATATATTCTAATTAGGGGTAAGCCCGCAAATTTGTTAGGGCTATATATAGGTTCGTCAAAAAAATAGGACAGGTCATATTTTTTTGACGGACAGGATACACGGATCACGGTCTCGGCTGCAAAACGGTGCATTTTCCGATTTTTCCACAGATCCATTGAAAGTCAATGGGTCCGCGAAAAAAAACGGAAAACGGCACAACGGCCACGGATGCACACAACAGTCGTGTGCATGAGGCCTAATTGTGCTTGAAAAAAAGCATTTTTTTTTTTTTTGTAGCATTTGCTGCATTTGTGACAGTCCAATACAAGGGTTAAATACCGCTGTTATATTCAAGTTTAAAAAAAAAATACACCCATTTTGTGCAAGATAGTACATTTGCAGTCTTTGCTGTATTTGTGACAGTCCAATACAAGCGTTAAATACTGCAGTTATTTTCTGGTTTTTAAAAACATCCATTTTGTGCAAGACACTACATTTCGGGCCTTTGCTGCATTTGTGACAGTACAATACAAGCTTTACATACCGCTGTTAGGGCTGTTTCACACGAGCGGATGCCGTGCGTGGCATCCGCTTCGTGAAACAGTGCTAAAACCCGATGCAGACTGCAGAGGCACGGAGCATTAACATGACTGATAACGCTCCGTGCCTCTCTGTGACCTCTTTACTACGAAATCACAGAGACAACTGTAGTAAAGAGATCACAGAGAGGCACGGAGCATTATCAGTCATGTTAATGCTCCGTACCTCTGCAGTCTGCATCGAGTCTTGGCTGTCTTTCACGGAGCGGATGCCATGCACGGAATCCGCTCGTGTGAAACAGCCCTTATATTGTGGTTTAAAAAAAAACACCCATTTTGTGCAAGATACTACAATTGCGGCCTTTGCAGCATTTCTGACAGTCCAATACAAGCGTTAAATACTGCAGTTATATTCTGGGTAAAAATGAAAATAAAATAAAACTTTTGTGCAAGACACAAGAGATGTCGCGAACATAAAATTTTTTGTTCGCGAACGCAAATTTCTGCAAATGTTCGCGAACGGGCGAACCGCCATTCACTTCAATAGGCAGGCAAATTTTAAAACCCACAGGGACTCTTACTTTCTTTTTTTTTTTTTCAAAATCTTTTTATTGATTTTATGACAAGATAATGGTATTCAGAAAACCGTATTGCAATAAGGACAATTCGTACAATGGTACACAAGCAAGTCCGTGCAAAAGTTGAAGCAGATTAAAACTGGGATACAAGTTTGTTACGATATGAAGCAGGACAGAACTTGATGTGGTGATTTATAAACGTAAACAGACATTAAAATCAAAAGGTAATCCAGCCCTCGTGCCCTGCTATCCGGCACCTCCATGTCAGCGAGAGGGAAAATCAAGATGGCATATCTTCTTTTAAACAGTACTTGCGGGGAACACAGTTTTATGCAGGTCAATACTATTGCTGCCGTGATTCCATGCAAACTAACACTGTCACTGTTATAAAGGCACCATCTACCGGGCTAGGGTGGGACACAGAGAATAACACCCAATAGATGCTGCAAAGGAATACCAGGTAAGAGGGAAAGAAAAGGGTAAACATTAACGTAAACCGTGAACAGTGGGGAAAGGGAGGGGGGGGGGAGTATAAAGTAGAGCTGACGTACACCGACCACCAATACATAACAAGGAGGCAAAATATTCATGAGAAAAAGGAGTTAGCCATCTGTGAGCTAACCGGAGTGATCAGGCATCCAACCCAGGCATCCAGGCATCCATTTTCTCCCAGTATTTTTGAATTTGAGGACAGGACCACCATATATGTAGAAAGGAACCTTTCCCCACTTGACATCTCCAACATCTGTCAGAGACATTGCTGTACATCAAACTCAATCTCACAGGGGTTAAGTACCACCTAGTGAGAATCTTGTATGCGTTTTCTTGCACTGACACACACCTAGATGTCAGTTTAGGCGCGAACAACAAGGTTTGCGTTTCTTTGTCTGTGAATTTTAAGTTTAAATCCCTTTCCCATTCCTTTATAAAGTATAAGGAGGAGGGGATTTCTATTTGCAACAGATTCTTAGAGACAGTGGAGATAATCTTAGTAGGGTATAAGGTTTGCATGACCAGCTTCTCAAACCAGGATAGAGTTGTGTTTCCTCCTAGTTTCTTACAAATGGGGCTTACAATGTTTTTCAAACTCGAATATTGCATCAGGCTTAGATTGACTAATTGGAACTTGGTAATTATATCTTTAGCACTTAGAAGTGTACCATCGCTATCTAATAGTTCATCTAATGGAAGAGTGGAGTTGCGTAATTGTGAAGGTAAAATTTTAAAACTCTCAGTGTTAAGGCCCAGACAGTCTTTAATATTCATGAGGGGGGAAGGGGAGGACATACAAATATCTCTAACTTCTGGGATATTCCAAATAGACAGAGTGGTTGAGATAAATAGGTTGTCTTTTTTCAAGGGAAAGGCCTTCATTGTCTCTGACAGTAGCAAAGGTCTAATCGGACATCCGATCAGCTTTTCTTCCAGAGGAATCCAAAGTTTATGCGTAGGTTGTCTCAAAAGATCAATGATTCTATTAATGTGGACCGCCCTATGGTATCTTGTGATGGAGGGGAAACCGATTCCTCCTTTTGAAAAGGGGAGCAAAAGGATCTTGTTAGCGATTCTAGGTTTTTTATTATCCCAGACGTAAGCCGAACAGATCTTCCTGAAGGAGTTGAAGAAGCTACCAGGCAATTTTATAGGTAGAACTTGAAGTAAGTATGTGATCTTAGGAACTATCAGGGAGTTAAAAATGTTACGCCTACCTAACCAAGAGATGAAGGAAGGGGACCACGAATTCAGGGTCTCAGGTATGGCCTTTAGTAGAGAGGGGAAGTTAGCCTCATAAAGTTTAGATAAGTCTGATGTAATATTTATACCTAGGAACTTTATATATGATTGCGTCCATTCGAATGGAGAGGTTTCTTTAAGCTTAATTAAAAAGTTGGATGGGAGGTTTATGTTCATTGCTACTGACTTTGGCAGATTTATTTTGAAGTTGGCAATGAAACCAAACTCGGCGAATACCTTGATGATGGCAGGAAAGGCCTGTAGAGGGTTGGAGACCAACAACAGAAGGTCGTCCGCATAAGCTGCTTGCTTGATCTCCAAGCCTCCACAGTCCAGACCCTTAATTTCCTCAGATTGTCTAATAAACTGTAAAAGTGGTTCCAGTGTAAGGATGAAGAGTAATGGTGAGAGGGGACACCCTTGTCTTGTCCCATTGTTGATTTGGAACGGGTGGGAGAGGGTATCGTTCACTTTAATATTTGCACTAGGTGAGCCGTACATAGAGAAAATGGCTAAAATGAAGGGTTCAGGGAAGCCAAATTTAGCTAAGGTTTTTTTGATAAATGCCCAGGACACCCGGTCGAATGCTTTCTCAGCATCTGTACCCAAAACCACCAAGGGGGACCCGGTCTTTTTCGCCAAGGCTATAGTGTTAATAACTTTGTAGGTGTTATCTTTACCTTCACGGTTAGGCACAAAACCAGTCTGATCAGGATGCAACAGATCTTTCAGCAGAGGTTTTATTCTGTTAGCCAAGACCCTGGCGTAAATTTTTACGTCAAGGTTTAGCAAAGAGATGGGTATATAACTTGAGCACAGACTAGGGTCCTTCTGTGGTTTTGGGATCAGGGTGACATGGGCATTAACAGTTTGTGGTAAAAAAGCCTTGCCAGAAAGAGCATCATTAAATGAGTTAAGTAGGTGTGGGAGTAACGTATCTTTAAAAGAAGTATAATATAATAGAGGCAAACCATCCGGTCCTGGGGCCTTACCTTTCGCCATTTGCTTTAAAGTGGCCAAGACTTCAGAAGGCGTAATTGGGGAGCAAAGAGCAGTGGCTTGTTCAGGTAACAAAGATGGGAGTGAAAGATTATTCAAGAATGCTGATGAACGGGTTGCTTTCTCTCTACGGGTGATTTCGGGATCAGACCTATCAGTATTGTATAGCGCTGAATAAAAGTCCTGAAAAGCCTTTGCTATATCTATGTCATCTTTGACTAAAACTTTCTTATTTAAAATGACCGAGATCCTAGATTTCCGTTTACGCTGTCTAATCAGGGCCAACATAAATTTGGTAGGTTTGTTGCCATGGGCAAAGAACTTTTGCCTAAGGGAGAGATATAGCTTCGCTGATTGCTTGTTTAGAAGTTCTTTAAGCTCATCTCTGGTTGATGCTAGTTCCACCAAAAGTTGGTTTGTTTGAGACTGTTTATGCGCAGTCTCAAGCTTGGATATTTTATCATAGAGCTCGGCCATTTTAGCACGTCTATTCTTATTAATAAAGGAGGCTGTAGATATGAACTCACCTCTGATCACAGATTTGTGTGCTTCCCATAGTATATGTGGCGCTAAACTATCTGCTTCATTTAGCGCAAAATATTCTTTCAGCTTCTTCTCTATCTTATCTCTGACCTGTATGTTGTCTAACAGTGTCTCGTTTAGTCGCCAGATAAAGGTTTTGGGTTGGGAGTCGGCTAAGGTCCAAGTGATAAAAATGGGGGCGTGATCAGAGTGAGTCATATTACCTATATGCGTTTGAGAGCACAAGTGTAATTGGGGTGCGGGTACCAAAATGTAGTCTATTCTATGATAAGAATTATGCGGGGCGGAGAAGAAGGAAAAGTCTTTTCCTTTAGGATTATTTGCACGCCATACATCTATAAGATTGCTATTATGTATAAGTTTCTTTATGCAGTTAAGAGTTTTGTATGGGACAGAGGATTTTCCAGATGAAGTGTCAAGTAGAGGGTTGAGGGCGACATTGAAATCTCCCGCTAGGATTACTGTACCTTCTCTAAAATCTTCAAACTTTTTCCAGGTCTTTTCGAACCATACTTTTTGGGCGATATTCGGTGCGTAAAAGTTGGCGAATGTGTAAGTTTGGGAGTTAATAGTCCATTTTACAAAAACAAAACGGCCATTAGGGTCAGATAGCAATTTGGTTAAATTGAAGTCAATATGTTTATGGAAACCTATACTAGTACCTAATCTGTTTGAGTGTATGGAAGAACTATGAAACCATTGGTTGTAATGTGACCTAGAGAGATTAGGGATCTTGTTATTTTTAAAATGAGTTTCTTGTAATAGTATAACTTTCGTTTTTTCTTTGTGGAGATAGTGTAGAATCTGACTCCTCTTAATTGGATTTTTAAAACCTTTGACGTTGTATGTTGCTATGTGAATGTCAGCCATGGATATATTCGAGATGAGAGGACGCAGTACTTGCATACCGTCGGATGCCTGATTCGACTCCTTTAATGTAGTCTGATGGAAAGGAAATTGGTGTCATAGACGCAAAAAGGTTACCTTTTTGAGGGGGTGGGAAGGAACTAAAATAAAAAGGAAAGAACGTTAAACTCAATACACAACATTGTGGTAACAGACCTCTGCTGAAAGAGGAAACAAGGGATTTCATCTTCCCAGTATAGGACCCTATCAGGTCCGTACTTCTGGTCAAGAACCGAAGTACTATGCCCTGGAAACAGTACAGGGCCAGCATAAGAGGCAATAACATTGAAACATCAATGAGAAAAGAGATGAGTAGTGTTTAAATGACTACTAAAGAGAAAAAACAGTTACCTAGGACCACATAGCAAGAACTAAAAGGAAGTATCTGATACTTGCTATAATGTATAGGTGTAACGAGCCGGGACCACCAACCGCCCAGACCCAACACCAGCGCCTGAGTATGAGAGCTGGCGTGTCAAACAAGCGGTCTACGCGGTCTGCTCCCAGTCGTCACCCACTTTTTGCCATGAAGGCAGGCATGAGTGAACATATCCAATGTAAAACTGTAAAAAGCAGAAATTCAGTCCTCCTCAGGAATGATACGTCTTGGGGTTAGTTTCCCGTGCTTTTTCTTGGACTTTGAAGATCTGACGTTTCCTGCTATTTCCCAAGCAGTGGGAGGCAAGATGTCCTGTGGAATAAGAACGTCATTCGTGGCAGACCAATCTGGGATGTCCACATCTTGTATCTCCAATGCTTCCAGAATGTCCGGGAGATCTTTTGGTGTTCTGAGGACGAATTTCTTTTCTTTCCAAGTGATAAGCATTCCAAATGGTAAAAGCCATCTGAAGGCGATACGTTTGTGCCTTAGGTGGTCTGTGAGTGGTTTCAAGGCACGTCTCTTATTTAGAGTGGCAGGGGCAAGATCTTGAAAAAGAAGGATCTGGGCTCCTTCATAGATAATGTTATCGCTTTCTCTGGCTCTTTTCATAATGAGGTCTTTCTGAGCGAAATTAAGCAACTTGCAGATAATATCTCTTGGAGGGTCGCCCATTTTGGGTTTAGGGCGGAGGGCACGGTGGGCTCTTTCAATTATGATTGGGTCAGGGTGTTCTTCACCCAGAAGCGCTTTGCAGATTTCACTGACCGCATTAGGGATGGCCTCATTGGCAACAGACTCTGGAACGCCTCTGATGCGGATGTTATTTCTCCTGCCTCTATTGTCTTGGTCCTCAATATAATCATAGAGGAAGTTTTATGTGGTTTTGATATACAGACAGGGCGGCAGAGTTTTTATTACTATATTCAGCCATAGCCGATTGGGTGGTCTCTAAAGCTTCAACTCTTTGGCCCACTTGTTTCATTTCTCGTTTTATTTCAGATAACTCTTCTAAAACAGGATTTAGAGCTTTAGTTAAGGCCTGTGAGATGAAGGATCTGGAAATGGGTAAATCCGAGGCGGTCTTATAAGAATCTTCATCTTCACTCTCTCTGTCGAGCTGGGATGTTAGCTGTTTTTGAGGGTTATTCTTGGAAGTAGAAGAAGGGATCCCCTGATTAGCAGTGTTCTTCTTTATCACGTATTTATCTAAATCAGATTGGGAAAGAGATGGGGCTTTGACTTGTTTATGAGAGTCCTGTTCCACCCCTCTATATCTGCCCACTTTGACCATAAGTGCGTTCGATCTTGCCTTTTTATTGAATTTTGCACACTACAACATCTCAGGTGAAAAGAGCTACATTACAATGAGAACATGGCTTGAATTGAAGTAGAGTCAGTGCCCAGGGTCAAGCTGTGCAACCATTTTCTCAATGCAGAGTATTGCTGCTACAAATTGAGTGCTAAGGAAAAAGGGCTGCTGTCCCTTTAAATCAGCCGATTTGCAGGAGAGCGATATTGTATGATCCTATGATGGGCTCTTGAGCTCAGAGGCAGTGGAGGTAGTGTGGCCCTACTAATCAGCTCAGAGGGAAGCCCCGAATCCGTCTGAACCCCAGAGGATCAGGGCAATGAGCAGATGCTGCGGCTGAGGCCTGCGCAAAGATACCAAGTCCCACTGGTGAGTGCTTATGGGTACTCGGTGAATCGGGGCAGAAGGGGCCGGGGGGGGGTACCTTGAGGCTTGAGTCGGTGCCCGTTGGTAGCTGCTCCGCCGATGGACGATCCGGACTTAAAATGGACTTATTAACACCTTTTTTTCCTTGCACCTACCAATTTACCTAAAACTTGACTTTTAATAGTCATAACTAAACTTTTTTATTTGTGCTCCAACACATATTTAGTGATTTAAAATTTTCAGTTTCACTGGCCTTTTCTTTTTGTCTTTTAGAGCTTATTGTCAGTACTCTTTGCTGACTTCTTAAGACTCCTACTTAATTTTGACACACTATTGCCATGCTGAGCTGCGCGCTTGCCCAGGATTATAATGGCATTGTGTCTAGTGTCTTCCTCTACACACTGGTTTCAGTGATAACTGTGTTAAAATTCAAGCCTCACGCTGCCCCCGACATGTTTCGCCGTATCACGGCGTCCTCAGGGGTAAGGGCAGTGTTTGTGCGTGCTTTGCCTCACTTCCGGCTTATAAGACCTTTGTTAGTGATGCGTTGGTTGTGCGCCTTATTAGGGGCGTGACTAGCGTCTTCACTGGGCTTCTGATTGGATAGGCCATGGGGCTCGCTTTCATGACGAGCTGACTTCGCCCCTTGACGTCAGTTCAGAAAGGGAAAACATCCGACGTCAAGGGGCGAAGTCAGCTTTATTAAAAAATAAAAATAAATAAATAATGTTTTTTCTATGAAAAACTATCCAGCCGATCGCTTTTAGTCTGATTTATAATGAAGCAACGGCCTTATCTGGGGTGTGGCAACATTGCCAACACACTCATAGAGGTGATGATCGCTTCATTGTGATACGCAAGCCCCTTCACCACAACAAGGTACCAATCACGAAGGGGAATTGGCACATGTATGTGCCTTTTTTTTTTTCTTGTTTTTGCATGTACACATGCCTGAAAAATTAGGTATTGTTGCAGTCGCTGCTGTAGCAGCGGCCGGGAAAAATTGATGTTTTCCAGGCAGAAGGGTGACTAAAACCTTGCGGCTTGGGTTTAGTTGGTGGCAGAGAATTCACGAAAGTCATCCGGTATGCAGACATTAAATACAGCAGCGTTGGGACCATTTTGAGGCCAAGGCATGTCATCAGGCCTTTTGTTAGTCAAACGTATCCCTCATTGTCAGTCCCTTCGGGATCCATGCCTCATTCATCTTAATGAAGGTGAGGTAATCAACACTTTTTTGACCGAGGCGACTTCTTTTGTCAGTTACAATGCCTCCTGCTGCACTGAAGGTCCTTTCTGACAGGACACTTGAAGCGGGGCAGGCCAGAAGTTCAATCGCAAACTGGGATAGTTCAGGCCACAGCTCAAGCCTGCACACCCAGTAGTCAAGGGGTTCATCGCTCCTCAGAGTGTTGATATCTGCAGTTAAGGTGAGGTAGTCAGCCACCTGTCGGTCGAGTCGTTCTCTAATGCTATATCCCGAAGGGCTGTGGCAATGTGTAGTACTGAAAAACTCTGCATGTCCTCCATCAACAACACATCTGTAAAGCATTCTGTCCTTGCCGCCGTGGTCATGGTAGGAAGGGGATTACTTTCCCCTCTTCCCCTGTTAGATTCCTGTTGTGCTGTGACATCCCCCTTATAAGCTGTGTAAAGCATATTTTTTAGTTTGGTTTTGAACTGCTGAATCCTTTCTGACTTCCGGTAATTTGGTAACATTTCCGACACTTTCGGCTTATACCGGGGGTCTAGTAGCGTGACCACCCAGTACAGGTCGTTCTCCTTCATCCTTTTTATATGAAGGTCCCTCTACAGACATGACAGCATGCAGTGGCGTAGGGATCGCCATAGCAACCATAGCAGTGGCTATAGGGCCCTACGCCACTGGGGGCCCGCCCGTCTGGACCGCATAATTTATTTTTATTTTTTTAATACATTACAGCACTCACAGGCAGCCAGGGCCGACCGCCCGTCCAGTGTAGTGGGCGGGGCGATGGCGGTCCGCGGCTCGATATGGAGAACATGAGGTAGGCCGGCGGATGCGGTGGAGGGGGCCGGGACGGGGGCGTAGTGGAGGCGGAGCCAGGCTGGCACCAGCACCGCCCGCAGACCGCAGTGCAGGAAAGGAATGAATTTCCCCGCCGCCTGAGTCCGCCTCCTGAGTCCTCCCAACCAGTCCCTCTAGTTAGTAGGAGGCGGACTCAGGCATGGAGGGGGCGGGGCCAGGCCGGGGGGGGGGGTTGTTACCTGTCCTGCTGTGGGGAGGAGGGACTGGGAGTGGGACTATGGAGGGAGACTGGTCCCGCCCAAAACCAGTCTGAACTAGTCTGAGGGCGGCGGGCCAGAGAGGAATCGGCTCATAATCAGTGACTCACTAGTCACTACTACTGCTGTCACTGGATGGCACAGAGGGGTGATGGCACCTACTTCTCCAGGCTGCCTGTGAGGACCAGACATCAGCTGTCTACAGGAAAGGTAAGTGTCTGTCTGTAGAAATAGGTGTATAACTACTTGTAAGTTCATGTATATGTAATGTGTGTGTATATATGTGTATATATGTGTAAATATGTATGTGTGTGTGTGTGTGTGTGTATATATATAAATATATATATATATATATATATATATATATATGCAGTATATATGTCCATATATGTGGTGAGTGCCTGTATGAGTGTGTCCATGTATGTAGTGAGTGCCTGTATGAGTGCGTCCATGTATATGGTGAGTGCCTGTATGAGTGCGTCCATGTATGTAGTGAGTGCCTGTATGAGTGCGTCCATGTATGTAGTGAGTGCCTGTATTAGTGCGTCCATGTATGTGGTGAGTGTATTAGTGCGTCCATGTATGTGGTGAGTGTATTAGTGCGTCCATGTATGTGGTGAGTGCCTGTATATGTGCGTCCATGTATGTAGTGAGTTCCTGTATGAGTGCGTCCATTTATGTGGTGAGTGCCTGTATGAGTGCGTCCATGTATATGGTGAGTGCCTGTATGAGTGCGTCCATGTATATGGTGAGTGCCTGTATGAGTGCGTCCATGTATATGGTGAGTGCCTGTATGAGTGCGTCCATGTATATGGTGAGTGCCTATATGAGTGCGTCCATGTATATGGTGAGTGCCTGTATGAGTGCGTCCATGTATATGGTGAGTGCTTGTATGAGTGCGTCCATGTATATGGTGAGTACGTGTATGAGTGCATCCATGTATGTGGTGAATGCGTGCGTCCATGTATGTAGTGAGTGCGTGTATGAGTGCGTCCATGTATGTGGTGAGTGTGTCCATGTATGTTGTGAATGCGTGTATGTATGGGTGCGTCCATGTATGTGGCGAGTGCGTCCATGTATGTGGCGAGTGTGTGTATGAGTGCGTCCATTAAGTTTGGGAGGGGCCCAGTACAAAAATTTGCTGTGGGGCCCAGTCAGTTCTAGCTACGCCGCTGACAGCATGAAAGACCCTATTTGCACAAGGTTGGATGCCGAGCTACTCATTTGCCGTTCCTCCTCCTCACTAATGTCATTGACGGTCTGTTCTTCCCCCCAGCCACATACAACACCACGGGTCCCAGATAGGTGACAACAACGAGCACCCTAGGATGCCTGCTGTGGTTGGTCTTCCTCCTCCTCAAAGCCACATTCCTCCTCTGACTCCTCTTCCTCAAACTCCTCTTGCAGCGTTGCCACAGGTCCGGCAAGCGATGATGACAAGGCTGTTTCTGGTGGTGATGGTGACCACAACTCTTCCTCTTCATGCTCATCTACAGCCTGATCCAGCACTCTACGCAGGGCACGCTCCAGGAAGAAAACGAATGGAATGAGGTCGCTGATGGTGCCTTCGGTGTGACTGACTAGGTTTGTCACCTCCTCAAAAGGACGCATGAGCCTACAGGCATTGCACATGAGCGTCCAGTAACACGGCAAAAAAAAAATCCCAGCTCCGCAGAGGCTGTCCTAGCACCCCGGTCATACAAATACTCGTTGACGGCTTTTTCTTGTTGGAGTAGGCGGTCGAACTTTAGGAGTGTTGAATTCCAACGTGTCGGGTTGTCGCAAATCAAGCGCCTCACTGGCATGTTGTTTTGGCGCTGAATGTCTGAAAAGTGCGCCATGGCCGTGTAGGAATGCCTGAAATGGCCACACACCCTCCTGGCCTGCTTGAGGACGTCCTGTAAGCCTGGGTACTTAGACACAAAGCGTTGTATGATGAGATTACACACATGTGCCATGCACGGCACATGTGACAACTTGCCCAAATTCAATGCTGCCAACAAATTGCTTCCATTGTCACACACCACTTTGCCGATCTCCAGTTGGTGTGGGGTCAGCCACTGATCCACCTGTGCGTTCAGGATGGACAGGAGTGCTGGTCCGGTGTGGCTCTCTGCTTTCAGGCAAGTCACCCCCAAGACAGCGTGACACTGTCGCTGACCAGATGGGGAGGTGATAGAAGAGGAGGAGGAAGCCGAGTAAGAAGAGGAGGCAACAGGAAGCAAAGAATGATGTCCTGTGATCCTTGGCGGCGGAAGGACGTGTGCCAAACAGCTCTCCGCAAGGGGCCCGGCCGCCACTACATTTACAGAGTGTGCTGTTAGGGAGATATAGCGTCCCTGGCCGTGCTTACTGGTCCACATATCTGTGGTTAGGTGGACCTTGCTGCAGATGGCATTGCACAGTGCCAGTGAGCCTCAAGCCAGGCCTGGTGGTGTGCGATAATGTGCTGAATTTGGTGGTGCAGATATTCCTTAAAAATTACCCCGCTATGTCAGAGCTGCTGCAGAAAGTCTGGGGCGTCTGTGCGCGCTTTCGGCATTCTCGGCTTTCAGCGCTGCAGCGTAACTTCGGCCTTCCCGCTCACCGCTTCATAGGCCATGTGGCCACAAGGTGGTAGTCTCTACCTTGCCCATGCTGGCCAGGATGTGCAATCAGCAGCAGGCGATAGTGGAGTTTCAGCAGCATGCACGGGTGAGTCTCCCTGCAGAATAGTGTAGTGTCCCACTAGGTAAAGGTGGGCACTACACAAAAGGGGTTAATGTGTCTTATTGCATTGAATGTCATGTGTATGCATTTCCCTGTGTTAACTGGGTGTCGGGCCTGTCAGGGTGCAGTTTAGCCTCCCAGGTGTTAGAGGGAGCTAGAGAGCCTTAAGTGTATATATAGGACGGCCCAGACAGGGGAGAGGCAGTGTATTCCAGGGGACTAGAGGAGTCCCCTAGTCAGCCTGAAGCTCCTGAGGCTAAGGATAGCTCAGTCGAGACACCTCAGTAGTAGGAGAGCACCTCCTGGGAGCAACCTGCAGTGTCCCTCACAGCAAGGACAATACCACAAGTACAGCTAAGTAACCTGATGGGCAGAAGTGTTCTTATATTAGAGCAAGTGCCAATACTGGAGGAAGGATTATATATACCAAGGATTCAAGTCAGCAATTGGGCATCCGGGCCTTGGGATCCAGCCAGCTAGACTAGCTGAGGGGATAGAGCAGCATAGTACTACAAAGCATTAACTGTTTGCCCTCCAAGTATCTTTCAAGATCATACCTGCCATATTGTGAAGTAAACCTGCTGTGCACTTGTACTAGAAAGGACTGCATTATTTTCACCTACTGCAACTGTATGTATAAAGTTGGACTGTTTCCTAAAGTAAAGCAACGTTTGGTTTACCAACTGCGTACTCTATTAATCCTCCTACAAACCGGTGTGCCACCGTAACAGGCACTGGCGTCACAATCCTTAAAGGGACCTTACCTAAGGCACTCAAAACACCTACAACATCCAGGGCACCTCACATACCATCAGGCCTGGTCCCTATGTAGTGTGCCCCAGAGGAACTAGTGTCTGCCTCTCTTTCACTGTCGCATGCCTGCCCAGGTTTCTCCTCAGAAAAGTGAGTAACCCTCGATTGCCCATACCGTGACCTCACTGTCGCTATACCCTGCAGGTCTGGCATGCTGCAATAGCACAACTTCACCACCAATGACTGGGGCTCTATGTGAGACCTGTGTTCCTTGTTGCACTGTTTTGAGTTTTCCACCAACATGGCCAGTGCCGATAACGCCGTTCTCAGCGTTACTATCCCACTTCTATGCCTCCTTGAAAAAAACGCTGCTGGCGATTATGGAAGAGGATGTGGCACAGGAGAAGGAGGAAGAAGAGGGAACATTTCGTAGGGTTTCCGGCCAGTCATTCACAAGTGGCTCCGAGGGTGGGTTCCTGCACCCACAAACGCCAGGTACACAATTGTCCAGCCAGGGCACAGTTCTGAAGGATGATGAGGTGGAGGATGAGGAGATGGAGGAGGAGGAACCATGTTCACAGCAGTGTGGCACCCAGACCTTCTCATGGCCATCACTGGTGCATGGCTGGGGGGATATGGAGGACACAGATGATACACCTCCCACAGAGGACCGCTTTTTGTTGCCTCTGGGCAGCCTGGCACACTTGAGCGATTATATGCTGCAGTGTCTCCACCACGACCGCCGAGTTGCCCACATTCTAACTTGTGCTGATCACTGTGTGGCCACGCTGCTGGATCCTTGTTACAAGGACAATGTATCATCCTTAATTCCCTCACTGAAGCGTGCTTGTAAGATGCGCGAGTAAAAGCGCATTCTGGTAGACGCGCTGCTGGTGGCATTCCCACCTGATCGTGGGGGCACAGTGGAAGCACAAGGCGAAGGCAGAGGACTAGTAAGAGGTCGCCAACGCAGCTGGGGCACCGCCAGCACCTCAGAAGGCAGGTTTAGCATGGCCAAAATGTGGAAATGCTTTGTCAGCACGCAACAACAACCAGCACCACCAGCTGATATAGAGTGTCTTAGCAGGAGGCAACATTTCACCAACATGGTGGAGCAGTATGTGTGCACACGCCTGCACATATTGAATGACGGGTCTGCCCCTTCAACTTGTGGGTCTCCAAATTGGGCACATAGCCTGAGCTTGCCCTTTACGCCTTGGAGGTGCTGGCCTGCCCTGTAGCCAGTGTATTATCTGAACGTGTGTTTAGCACGGGAGGGGGTGTTATCAAAGACAAGCATAGCCGCCTGTCCACAGCCAATGTGGACAAGCTCACGTTTATTAAAATGAACCAGGCATGGATCCCACAGGACTTGTCTGTACCTTGTGCAGAATAGACCTGTATACCGGCCTTAACAAGCCATTGTTGTACTACAATGCAATTGCACATTCTTGTATTTTGAATATTTCAAACTCTTTTGGAGTGTACCCTAATAAAAAAAATATATATACAGTACAGACCAAAAGTTTGGACACACCTGCTCAATCAAAGAGTTTTCTTTATTTTCATGACTATGGAAATTGTAGATTCACACTGAAGGCAACAAAACTATGAATTAACACATGTTGAATTATATACATAACAAAAAAGGGTGAAACAATTTGGAGACCCAGAAGTTGAATGGGGCCGAACCATCAGTCAGTACGTGGAGGGGTGTGCACACGTACTGTTCCACCATGATAGTGAAATGTTGCCTCCTGCTAACACGTTCCGTATCAGGTGGTGGTGCACTTAGCTGTGGCGTGTTGACAAAACTTTTCCACATCTCTGCCATGCTAACCCTGCCCTCAGAGGAGCTGGCCGTGACACAGCTGCGTTGGTGACCTCTTGCTCCTCCTCTGCCTTCGCCTTGGGCTTCCACTTGTTCCCCTGTGACATTTGGGAATGCTCTCAGTAGCGCGTCTACCAACGTGCGCTTGTACTCGCGCATCTTCCTATCACGCTCCAGTGCAGGAAGTAAGGTGGGCACATTGTCTTTGTACCGTGGATCCAGCAGGGTGGCAACCCAGTAGTCCGCACACGTTAAAATGTGGGCAACTCTGCTGTCGTTGCGCAGGCACTGCAGCATGTAGTGGCTCATGTGTGCCAGGCTGCCCAGAGGAAAGGACAAGCTGTCCTCTGTGGGAGGCGTATCGTCATCGTCCTGCGTTTCCCCCCAGCCACGCACCAGTGATGGGCCCGAGCTGCGTTGGGTGCCACCCCGCTGTGAACATGCCTCATCCTCATCCTCCTCCACCTCCTCCTCATCCTCGTCCTCCTTGTCCTCCAGTAGTGGGCCCTGGCTGGCCACATTTGTACCTGGCCTCTGCTGTTGCAAAAAACCTCCCTCTGAGTCACTTCGAAGAGACTGGCCGGAAAGTGCTAAAAATGACCCCTCTTCCTCTTCCTCCTTCTCCTCCTGGGCCACCTCCTCTTCCATCATCGCCCTAAGTGTTTTCTCAAGGAGACATAGAAGTGGTATTGTAATGCTGATAACGGCGTCATCGCCACTGGCCATGTTGGTGGAGTACTCGAAACACAGGAGGCCCAGTCATTGGTGGTGAAGTGGTGCTGTTCCGCAGTGCGACTGACCTGTGTGTGCTGCAGCTGAAACTCCACTATGGCCTGCTGCTGCTCGCACAGTCTGTCTAGCATGTGCAAGATGGAGTTCCACCTGGTGGGCACGTCGCATATAAGGCGGTGAGCGGGAAGGCCGAAGTTACGCTGTAGCACAGACAGGCGAGCAGCGGCAGGATGTGAAAGGGAACATGCAGCAGGTCTGACATGTCGGGGTAGTTGTAAATGAACTTCTGCACCACCAAATTCAGCACATGCCCCAGGCAAGGGATGTGCGTCAAATCGGCTAGTCCCAGAGCTGCAACGAGATTTCGCCCATTATTGCACACCACCAGGCCGGGCTTGAGGCTCACCGGCAGCAACCACTCGTCGGTCTGTTGTTCTATACCCCGCCACAACTCCTGTGCGGTGTGGGGTCTGTCCCCCAAACATATGAGTTTCAGAATGGCCTGCTGATGTTTACCCCGGGCTGTGCTGAAGTTGGTGGTGAAGGTGTGTGGCTGACTGGATGAGCAGGTGGAAGAAGAGGAGGAGGAAGTCGAGTAGGAGGAGGAGGCAACAGGAGGCAAAGAATGTTGCCCTGCGATCCTTGGCGGCGGAAGGACGTGCGTCAAACAGCTCTCCGCCTGGGGCCCAGCCGCCACTATATTTACCCAGTGTGCAGTTAGGGAGATATAGCATCCCTGGCCGTGCTTACTGGTCCACGTATCTGCGGTTAGGTGGACCTTGCCACAGATGGCGTTGCGTAGTGCACACTTGATTTTATCGGATACTTGGTTGTGCAGGGAAGGCACGGCTCTCTTGGAGAAGTAGTGCCGGCTGGGAACAACATACTGTGGGACAGCAAGCGACATGAGCTGTTTGAAGCTGTCTGTGTCCACCAGCCTAAATGACAGCATTTCATAGGCCAGTAGTTTAGAAATGCTGGCATTCAGGGCCAGGGATCGAGGGTGGCTAGGTGGGAATTTACGCTTTCTCTCAAATGTTTGTGAGATGGAGAGCTGAACGCTGCTGTGTGACATGGTTGAGATGCTTGGTGACGGAGGTGGTGGTGGTACATCCCCTGTTTGCTGGGCGGCAGGTGCCAACGTTCCTCCAGAGGCAGAGGAAGAGGCCGAGGCGGCAGCAGCAGAAGAGGTAGCAAGGGGAGCCTGAGTGACTTCCTTGTTTTTAACGTGTTTACTCCACTGCAGTTCATGCTTTGCATGCAGGTGCCTGGTCATGCAGGTTGTGCTAAGGTTCAGAACGTTAATGCCTCGCTTCAGGCTCTGATGGCACAGCGTGCAAACCACTCGGGTCTTGTCGTCAGCACATTGTTTGAAGAAGTGCCATGCCAGGGAACTCCTTGAAGCTGCCTTTGGGGTGCTTGGTCCCAGATGGCGGCGGTCAGTAGCAGGCGGAGTCTCTTGGCAGGGGGTGTTCTGCTTTTGCCCACTGCTCCTTCTTTTGCTACGCTGTTGGCTCGGTCTCACCACTGCCTCTTCCTCCGAACTGTGAAAGTCAGTGGCACGACCTTCATTCCATGTGGGGTCTAGGACCTCATCGTCCCCTGCATCATCTTCCACCCAGTCTTCCTCCCTGACCTCCTGTTCAGTCTGCACACTGCAGAAATACACATCAGTTGGCGCCTATGTTTCGTCATCATCAGAGACGTGCTGAGGTGGTATTCCCATGTCCTCATCATCAGGAAACATAAGTGGTTGTGCGTCAGTGCATTCTATGTCTTCCACCGCTGGGGAAGGGCTAGGTGGATGCCCTTAGGAAACCCTGCCAGCAGAGTGTTCAAACAGCATAAGAGACTGCTGCATAACTTGAGGCTCAGACAGTTTCCCTGATATGCATGGGGGTGATGTGACAGACTGATGGGCTTGGTTTTCAGGCGCCATCTGTGCGCTTTCTGCAGAAGACTGGGTGGGAGATAATGTGAACGTGCTGGATCCACTGTCGGCCACCCAATTGACTAATGCCTGTACCTGCTCAGGCCTTACCATCCTTAGAACGGCATTGGGCCCCACCAAATTTCGCTGTAAATTCTGGCGGCTACTGGGACCTGAGGTAGTTGGTACACTAGGACGCGTGGCTGTGGCAGAACGGCCACGTCCTCTCCCAGCACCAGAGGGTCCACTAACACCACCACGACCATGTCTGCATCACTTACTAGATGTTTTCCTCATTGTTACCGTTCACCACAATAAGGAAAATATTATTTGGCCCAATGTATTGAAATCAAATACCTTTTTTTTACAGTTACCTAACACTATCTGGCTATCTAGTTAGGTACCGTATTACACTAATACAGGCAGAGCAGTAACAACAGATTTAGCTGACTATAAATTTGAGGCCTATTATTTAGGCACTGGGTGACAGGTATACGTTTACGGACAGAATTAGACTTGGAAATGCACGGTAGCATGTGTGTGAAGTTATTGAGAATGACCCTATCTGCACCTTCAATCTAATATACCCTTTTATGGATAGATTTAAAGTATTCCTGATACAGCAGAAACAACTGATTTAGGGAATTGCTAAGTTGGGAATTGTATTTCAACCCAGAACAAAAACTGTGCTTTGGCGGACACTAAATGAATTGACCAGCCTCAGCAATAAACACAGATTTAGCTGAATATAAATTTGAGGCCTATTATTTAGGCGCTGGGTGACAGGTATACGTTTACGGACAGAATTAGACTTTGAAATGCACGGTAGCATGTGTGTGAAGTTATTGAGAATTACCCTATCTGCACCTTCAATCTAATATACCTTTTTATGGATAGATTTAAAGTAGGCCTGATACAACTGATTTAGGGAATTGCTAAGTTGGGAATTGTATTTCAACCCAGAACAAAAATATATCCTTTGCCAGACAGCAGACAGTTTTACAATTGGCTGGCCACAGCTGAAACACCAGATTTAGGGTACTGCTATTTTGGCAATTGTATTTCACCCCTCAATAAAATAGCAAGCACAGCCATGCCCCAGATGTAGGATATAGCAAAAAAAATAACCACACTATTGATGGTTAAATGGACTTGGTGACAGCTTGTGCTGGCACACCACAAGACACAAAATGGCCGCCGATCACCCGAGAAAAAAGTGACTGAAAAATGCTCTGGGCAGCCTAAAAACAGTGAGCAATTAAATAGCAGCAGTTCAATGATCCACAGCTGTAGATCGATCACTGAATTAGGTGTTTTTGAGGAGTTAATCACTGTCTAATCTCGCCCTAACAGTCGCAGCTGCAACCTCTCCTTACACTGATCAGAGCAGAGTGACGTGCGGCGCTACGTGACTTCAGCTTAAATAGAGGCTGGGTCACATGCTGCACTGGCCAATCACAGCCATGCCAATAGTAGGCATGGCTGTGATGGCCTCTTGGGGCAAGTAGTATGACGCTTGTTGATTGGCTGCTTTGCAGCCTTTCAAAAAGCGACGAACACCGAACCCGAACCCGGACTTTTACGAAAATGTTCGGGTCCGTGTCACGGACACCCCAAAATTCGGTACGAACCTGAACTATACAGTTCGGGTTCACTCATCCCTACTAAGCAGTGCTTTCCTAGCAGATATTCTACCATGAAGGCCTGATTCAGACAGTCTCCTCTTAACAGTTGTTCTAGAGATGTGTCTGCTGCTAGAACTCTGTGTGGCATTGACCTGGTCTTTAATCTGAGCTGCTGTTAACCTGCGATTTCTGAGGCTGGTGACTCGGATGAACTTATCCTCCGCAGCAGAGGTGAGTCTTGGTCTTCCTTTGCTGGGGCGGTCCGCATGTGAGCCAGTTTCTTTGTAGCGCTTGATGGCTTTTGTGACTGCACTTGGGGACACTTTGAAAGTTTTCCCAATTTTTCGGACTGACTGGCCTTCATTTCTTAAAGCAGGCATGTCCAAACTGCGGCCCTCCAGCTGTTTCAAAACTACAACTCCCAGCATGCCTGGATAGCTTACAGCTATTAGGGCATGCTGGGAGTTGTAGTTTTGCAACAGCTGGAGGGCCGCAGTTTGGACATGCCTGTCTTAAAGTAATGATGGCCAAACGTTTTTCTTTACTTAGCTGCTTTTTTCTTGCCATAATACAAATTCTAAAAGTCTATTCAGTAGGACTATCAGTTGTGTATCCACCTGACTTCTCCACAAAGCAACTGATGGTCCCAACCCCATTTACAAGGCAAGAAATCCCACATATTAAACCTGACAGGGCACACCTGTGAAGTAAAAACCATTTCAGGTGACTACCTCTTGAAGCTCAACAAGAGAATGCCAAGAGTGTGCAAAGCAGTAATCAAAGCAAAAGGTGGCTACTTTGAAGAACCTAGAATATGACATATTTTCAGTTTCACACTTTTTTGATATGTATATAATTCCACATGTGTTAATTCATAGTTTTGATGCCTTCAGTGTGAATTTACAATTTTCATAGTCATGAAAATAAAGAAAGCTCCTTTTTTTGAAAATCTTTATGTCAATTTTGTTCAAAATCAATACATATAAAACACCTATATGCACATCAAACAAAAGGACATACACATAGTATTACATCAATTCAAATACAATCAATCAGAATGGACCTGGACCTAGTAAGCTACCACTAAGAGCTCCAAAACGTAAATAAAGGGCGTCAGTATCTATTTCCTAAGCTGGAGTCAACTAACTCCTCTATACATGCTACTTTTGACTGTGCCCTACCTGCTCGTACGCTAAAGGACATAATCCTTTCTGCTAGACTCATGCCATTCTGATACAAGCAATATAAGAAGGACAATTAAAGTTGACAGTAAACAACAAAACATCAAATAATAATAATAAAAATACAAATAATAAGTCAGTCAGGGTCTCCACCCTACAAGCAAAACTCTATCGCGTATAGACAGCACACTGCTGCTTCATGAGATATGTGAACAAATAGGGATGACAACATCTACATAGTTAATAAAGTAAAGGGACATAATTGGTGGAACTACGTTCTAGCCTCAGAGTATTTTTCTGCCATGTGTGATATCCAAGGTTGCCATATTTTGAGGAACTCACTTCTGCTGTTATTTTCCCACCCCACCAATTCCTCCATTTGACATTGAAGGTTTGTTTTTTCGTACCACATGGTAAAAGTGGGTGGATCCGTTTCTCTCCATTTAATGGGGATGAGAAGCTTTGCAGCAGTAATCATATGTGTGGCGAGTGAATCTTTATTTGGTCTGAAGTCTTTCTCAGGATGCCACAATAAAATCAAAGGGCCTGTGAGTTTGATTTGGGAGTGGCAAACCTTGTTTATGGTAGTTTCAACCTCATGCCAGAAGTGTCTCAGAGCTCGGCAGGTCCACCAAATATGTGAAATATTTCCTACTTCAGTAGAACATCTCCAACATTTATTGGACTGGATTAAGTTTATTATATAAAGGAAATCAGGGGTTCAATACCACCTGGTGAGTATCTTAACTGAATTCTCCTGGACTCTCACACACCTGGAGAATCCATGTGAGTGGGATAATATAAATGCTCTATCTGAATCGTTAATTGTGATGTTCAGTTCTCTCTCCCAATCCCTCAGATATGCCGGGATTTGCGGATCCCTCTCAGTTAGTAATTGCCTATATATTAAAGGAAGGCACTTTGGGGGAATGGAAGGAAGAAGAACATAGTTCTCTAACCATGTTGGATCAGGAAGAGGAAAATATGTCGACCTCAAGAACTTGGCACATGTACTCTCAAAATCCCATTTCTGGATCATATTTATTTCAGTGATTGAATTCCCCACGATGTTGGAATAATAATCAGGATTCGGGGAAGCCCTAGAAAGGTCACTCAGTCTATAGCTTTGTACATCCCTCCAGATAGTTGATCGTTTGACAAGATTAGTTGAAAGTACATGTGGAAGTAGAGAGATGGGCATTATGGGAGAAAGACGCTTTCCACTCATATTAAGTGCTATAGATGTATTACAATGCATAATGGTGCATTTAGTGATCTCACTTTTTACCTCTTGTCTATTAGGGACTTTACTACTGTGACTCCATAGAAGGTGTTCCCTACTTATTCCTAACAAAGCTCTTTCTAGGGAAATATGTATGGGAAATGGTTGCAGTCTAGAAAGAGCGATTCATCTCTCCAGATGAATAGCATGAATATATGCAGACAAATCTGAGAGGGAAATACCACCTTGCTTCCTTCTCCTTATTAGAAGGGAAAATGATAATCTGGCTCTTTTTCCTGCCCAAAGAAACTTACTCATAAGTGTTTTAATTTTATTAAGGAAGGACTTTGGGACAGGAATGGGAAGGGATCTGAACGTATACATAACTTGAGGAAGAACATACGTTGTCAAAACATTTTTTCTCCCTAGCCAAGACAGGTTAGGTATTGAATTTTTGGTGAGGAAAGACCATACTTTATCTAATAAAGGGGTATAATTAAATCTGAAGAGGAGAGCCGGGTTAGCCGGCATTAGTATTCCTAAATATTTTATGGCCTCATTGGGCCACTTGAAAGGTGCTGAAGTTTCTATATGTCTCCTTTTGGCTGGATCCAGTGAGACCCCCAGGGCTTCAGATTTTCCCATATTTATTTTGAAGTTGGAGATAGTTCCAAACCTCTCAAAAATCTCCAAAACATCGGGCATGGCATCTTCTGGATTTGTTATCATCAGTAAAAGATCGTTGGCAAACGACCGCCATCTTGTTGTACACCATCTAACTGTATTCCCTTAATATTGGGGCATTGTCTGAACTTTAAGAGAAGAATTTCTAAAGTCAGGACAAAAAGGGTGGGAGAAAGAGGGCACCCTTGTCTAGTGCCATTTTTAATCTGAAAGGCGTCTGACAGAGTTCCATTGACCTGTACTCTAGCCGATGGGGCAGAATATAATGAAAATATTGCATCAATAGTTTGTACAGGAAAGCCAAAGGCCACTAAGCAAGATTTCATAAAAAGCCAGTTAACTCTGTCAAACGCCTTTTCAGCATCCGTCCCTAAAAGTAAAAGTGGTGATTTTTTTCTCTTTAGCTAGGAAAATTGCATGTAATACTCTACTGATGTTGTGCCTTCCCTCCCTGCCAGGCACAAATCCCACCTGCTCCTCTCCTATCAGATCTGGGAGCAATTTTGAAATACGTTGGCTCAGGAGCTTTGCCCACCACTTTAAATCCATGTTGAGGAGAGATATGGGTCGGTAACTACCGCATTCCTCTGGGTTTTTCCCCTCCTTATGTAAAATTGTGATATGTGCCAGCTGAGCCCGAGAAGTGAAGGAAGAGCCCAACATCAGAGATTTGCACATATTAGTAAAGTGTGGTATTAGTGTCTCTTTATATTTCTTATAGTATGCAATAGGGAACCCGTCTGGGCCAGGACTTTTACCCGAAGGTATGGTGTGGAGCGTTTTTTCTATTTCTTGAGATGTGAAAGGTATTAGGAGACTATTCTTCCCAGCTTCTGAAATAGTTGGTATCTTGATGGATTTAAGGAAGGAGTCAATATGGTCTTGCATATGAGGAGGGTTGATCCCCTGGGCTTTTGATTGATCTTCTAGGTTATATAGTGATTTGTAAAATTTACAGAACTCCTCAGCTATGGCAGGGGTCGTAATCAGTCTATTACCATTCATAGCCTTTATAGCGCTGACAAATGTCTTGTTTCTCTGAGCTTTCAAGAGGGTAGACATTAATTTAGAACCCTTATCACCATGTGAGTAATATTTAAAACTTAATGATTGCAAAGTCCTAGCCGACTTAACATTAAGTGTATCCTTCAATTGGGAACGCAGGAGAGTAAGAGTACCTTGTGTATCATCCGCCAAGTTGGACTTATGCTGTTTTTTCAATGTGGAGATTTGTGACAGAAGGTGTTCTATTTTTTGTGTTCTGTCTTTTTACCCTTGTACCTAGGCTGATCAATTCTCCTCTGACAACAGTTTTATGGGCCTCCCATAGTATAGTCTTGGAGATGTTGGGTGAGTCATTGTCCTCGAAGTAAGCTAGGATCTTATCTTTGATCAAGTCCCTATTAACCATATCCTCTAATAGCGTGGTATTAAGTCTCCAAGACCAGGCCTTAGGTGGTATATCTCGAAGCCTCACTTGCAGACTGACTGGGGCGTGATCGGAAATTGTAATAGAACCAATAGCCGCGTTAGTGACCGATATAAGAGCAGAATTAGAAAGGAACAAATAGTCCAGTCTTTGGTAGGATCTATGGACCTGAGAGAAATAGGTATAATCCCTATCGCTAGGATGAGAAACTCTCCAGACATCGGATATTCCCAAATCCGCAAGCTTCAACTGAAGCCTGCGGATCTGTTTCTGTGAAACAGAAGCATGTTTAGAAGTGGAGTCTTTTGAGGGATCAAAGATCAAATTTAGATCTCCGCCCATGACTAGCGTACTTTCAGCGAAAGATTTGAGAATATCTAACGTCTGGATCAACCATGCAACCTGCTTAATGTTAGGGGCGTACAGATTAGCAAGGGTAACCATAGAGTTCAAAATTCTACCCTTAAGGATTAAATATCTACCCATAGGATCAACTTTTTTTGTCTAACACAACCATAGGGATATTGCAGCTAAACCCTATAGAAACCCCTCTAGCTGCAGAGGTATAGGTAGCGTGATGCCAGCTAGTAAAATGTTTATTCACCAGGTTGGGGATATGAAGATGTCTGAAGTGAGTTTCTTGAAGAAACACAATATCAGCCCTCTCCTTCCTTAGTAAATGGTATATTTGACTGCATTTTTGCGGCACGTTCATCCCGTTCACATTTAATGTCAAAGCTGTGACTTTAGCCATATGAGAAATGTTTAAGGTGGATAGTTAGCAATGATAACAAGACCCTAACTGGCTTAAAAAGAAATTAAAAGGAAACCAGAACCAGTGTCAGCCTATGGAAAAGAGGAAGACACATTAAGAACATATAACTATACAGAAGTGAGTCAACACACAAAAAGATGTATGTTGGGGGAGGTAACATAGTGGTGAGAGCCAAGATCAGAAATGGAGCACCACAACCTCAGCTTAGGTGAAATGCAACTAAGGTCGAAATTCAAGAAGTAAAATAAGGGCTACAGGGCACTTCCTTAGGGATAACCCACCACCATACTTATCATTAGCAATGACTTTGCATAATTATCCCTAGAGATCTATTCCTAATTCCACTATTGATTAGGTGGATCCCAGCAATAAAATATAACCAGCCGGTTACATAAACAGTAGTAGGAGATATTATAGACCAATAACTATGCATACATTTATAACCTCTATCATGAGATCGATATAGGCCTAGACGGTGAAATAAACCTACTACAAACAGATTATTATTATTAAGTCCCTTCACTTGGCCCTGAAAAGTAAAGGGTTAAATCATTTTACATGAAAGTCTCACGTGAAGGACTTCAATCAGCTGGATCAGCTCTCTTCTTTGGAGATCTGAATTTCGCCACTCGATTCCAGGGAGAAGGGATGGTTAACTTGGGAAGTTCATCCACATTAGCAACCGGTAGCCAGGATGGTATGTCCATTGGAGCGATATTCAATGCTTCCCAGATTTTATGCAGGTCGTCTGGATGCTTCACCAGGATCTGTCTTCCGTTTATGGTGGTACTTAGGCCAAACGGGAATAGCCATCTTAATGGATGTTTCCTGGCTCTCAGCTCTGCTGTCAGCGGGCATAGGGCTCTGCGTTTAGCCAGGGTACTCGCAGCTAAGTCCTGGAAAAGCAAGATCTTGCTGTTATCAAGCAGGATTTCTTCTTTATCTCTCGCTGCTCTCAGGACGTCTGCAGTGTCTAGGTAATTTAGTAAAGCACAAACTGTGTCCCTAGGGGGATCACCCGCTGGAGGTTTTGGTCTCAACGCTCGATGTGCTCTTTCGATCGTAATATTAGACGCGCGTTCCGATCCCAGCAACATGGTGAAAATGCGGCGAACCGTTTCTGTCAGCTCATCGGGGGGTACCGATTCGGGTATGCCTGTCAACCTTACATTTTTTCTTCTCCCCCGATTCTCTTGGTCCTCAAGATACAGGTAAGCATTGTTAACCTGCGAGCGAAGTGCTTGCATATGCGATTGCATGCCTGTGCTGTGCTGGATTATTGCGGCCTGCGACTCCTCTAAGGCCTCCACTCTGTGCCCCATGTGCTTCACCTCTGATTTTATATCTGCTAACTCCTTCATTACTGGCGATAAGGCTTGTGCCAGAGTGTGTTTCAAGAAGGATCTAGTGATAGGCATCGGATCAACCCCGCTTTGGGTTTCAGAGTGGGTGCACGAACTTGCACCGTCTGAGTCTTCCTCATCATGTGCCGTGTCACTGTAGTCTGCAGACGCCATTTTGCCGCGCTCGGCCGTTAGAGACAACTTCTTTTGGAAGTATTTGTTCATGTCTCCCTGGGATTTCTTGACCCTTGGGGTGGCCTCCGGCTCTCTGCTTCTATCTTTACCGAGTTTGCCCATGATTCGGCTGGTAAAAACGCTGTTTTAGCTATTAAGCGGGGTGATGTGGTGAGGAGCTCTTAATTCAAGCGTCCTGCACCATGCTCCGTTGGCTCTGCCCCCCAAAGAAAACTCTTTGAATGAGAAGGCGTGTCTAAACTTTTGGTCTGTACTGTATATAATAATAATGAAATCTAAAAAACAGTGTTGGCTACCTCGTCCTCCTCCACCGTTGCTTCCGCAAACACCGCTACATCCACCGCCTCCTCAAACTCTTACTCCATATGGACCTCCACCTCAAAAATATATATATATTTTTTTGTACGTATATTATTTAAGTTTATGTAATTTCACTAATTTTGTCGGTTAAATTTTCAGGTGAAATCACCAATTTTTGGGTGTAATATACCACTGCTATACCTAGTAGACATGTAAAAAAAAAAAAACACTAATTTGTCTGTTACATTTTTGGGTGAAATTCACCAATGTTTGCCCGTGATATACCCATGCTCTACCTAGTAGACAGGTTTATAAATTTCACATATTTTTCTGTTACATTCTTGGGCAACATTTTACCAGTTTTACCATGAATAAACCCATGCTCTCCATAGGTGACAGGGACCAAAATCTTTAACAATAATCTGTTTAATTGGTGGGTGACATTTACCCATTTCTGGCGATGAAAAACCCCTGCTCTGCATAGATGACAGGGATGTAAATTTCTAAAATTTGTCTTTAATTGGCCCTTTCATTCAATCTTTCTGCTTTAATAACTTGTCCCACATTTCCGCTGCATCCCCTTGCAGCCTTTGACCTCCCTTGGATGAGGTCTCCCTTTCTCACGCTCTCTCTCCGGCGGGGAACCCTGATTCGCCGATAACCGTGATCAACATGGTAGTCTCAGAAAATAGAACATTGAAAGTTGATAGAGAAGATATCCAAATGGATGGTGAATGTCACAGGAACGTGCGATCAGGCAGAAGTTATCTAGAGTCAACAAAGAGGCAGTATGGCCTCTCCTGGCTAACGTTTTCAAATCCAAAATTCCCCAGTGACACTCCCTATATTTTTTTATTAATCATTCAAATAACAAGGCATCTTAAGATTCCTGTATTGTTATTTATTGTCACTACCTCCCCGAGTCAGGAGTGGGTAATTGCCGCGCGCCCCCTCCTTAACTTGGAAGCTTATGCTTCAATATTTTATCCCACATTTCCCCTCAATTACATTATTATTTTTTTCTTTTGAATTAAATTTTTTTTTTTCAATATCAGAAAATATACAATGTAAACATAACACCAACATTGGTGTGAATCGGTACCAGACACATACACATTAAGAAATAGCAATGTATGGAGAGAATGGAAATTGGAAGCATTTGATTACAATTATATGAATACAGGAATACATATTGTATAGACCAGGACTTAGGGAGACAAACACCATTCTATTAGACAATAGATTTCCTAATTTGGATTGTGACCAAGTAGAAACCAACTAGAAAGCGGATCAAAGTCAGGGATCTTTCTAGTCAAAATCCTCCACCCTACTTGAAGGAACATGGGGTGTTAGAGGTCGGACAGACTTTTTCCTACCGCCATCTAGTGGTGAAACCACTAAGGCCCAACTCAGTTTAGCAGTGGAGCACCAAAGGTGGGGCTAAAAATTACCAGCACTTTAAAGCTAAGTGATTATTAGGTCTTAAGAAACCTATAATTAGTCTAGGGGGCCCAGCGTTTAATAAATGTCGGGTGAGTTTGAGATTCCCAGGAAGCAAGTTCCTCAAAATGGTAAATTTGATCAACCTTTAGCTTCCACTGCTCCACCGTGGGAACATTAGTTTGTAGCCAATATTTGGGTATCAGAAGGCAAGCCGCTATCAAAAGTTGTTTGAAGATAAATGATGGGGGGGGGGGGGGAGTAGTACTTTCATCGAAATAGGAAAGCAGGGCTCCATAAGGGGATAATTTAACAGAGGCAGAACAGATAAAATTACAAATCTGAACAATATCTGACCACCACTTTTTAATAGGGGGGCAAAGCCACCAAATGTGAATAAACGTGCCTTCTTCTTCTTGGCATCTCAAACACTTGTTGGAGGAATTATTTTCACTGCCTAAATAAAGTACGCTAAAAACAATTTATTAAATTATCTATTAAAAATCTCTGCAACAAATTAGGCTTGGTGGGGTAAAAGGGGATATCTCAGACTAATGATGCTGATCCCTACAAACACCCCTACCACTAGAACTCCAATGAAAAAGGAGTAAATGATGTATAGTGTAGTTCCTCTACCAGCATTGGGGAAAAGGATATCCGGACAAATGCATCTGATTGAAACAGTGTGTAATGTGACAGGTCTCCTGATGACGGGGAGACACTGCACACCACTCAATGTCAGGTAACACTAATAGGATAGACCAGCCCTCAACCGGTGGCTTAAGCACAGGAACAAACCACTAGGCTCCTATAGTCAGCAAAGTCAGTCTGTAGCTGTATTAACAGAAATAAATTGCTTGACGCGTTTCTCTTGTCCAACTTATTTGTTGGTTCATCAGGAGCAGGTTATAAAGTCCACTGCTGTCACTGCATATCACCCACTCACACTGGGTGTACCACAGAGCAACAGGGAACTTTGCAACATCTGACTATAACTATGCTGCATGCAACTGATGTCGTGCATGCAGCATTAATCAATCAACAAGTCCACTGTCACCGCTGGATGTTATCCCCTCACACTGGGTATAGTGGTTAACAGGGAACTCAGGATCGTTTTAGCAACAAGTAAGCTGCACGCTACTTATGACATGCGTGCAGCAGAGAGCCTTCGGCAATGTGGCCGTAACCCGCGCGTAGCGCGGACTTGTTTAAATGGAGGAAGCACCTCCCATCTAATAAAGCCAACTCACCAGATGCCCAATCCGGAACAGAACGTGTCATCCGACTGCGCACCAATCCTCCCGTCGCAGCCGGATGACGCACACTCCATCCTGTCATCAATCCAAGACTTGAAAAGTCCTGGCTCCACCCACCCACAATCGTCACCTATAGGGGAGGGGGGAGAAATTGATGACGGATGCCTTCTCCCTTCACTGCATCATATACTGTAGCAGGAGGGAGGAATAATACAAGGTCTGTGACGATTGCTTCAATTTCACATATATAGGGGACATCACTAGCAAAAAGATACATAGCTAGAAAGTACACACTTCTTGTTACTATTAGTTATTAAAGGAGGATAAATGTATACCCCCATACTAAGTGGCAAAAAGTGGCAATTATACTAAGAAGGAAGTATAGAAAGGATAAGCACCAGAATATCCAGATAGATAAGTACAATACTTATGTAGGATATAAAAGATCTCAAGGGAAACAGTAGTATCACACCCCAATATATCAACTCATATAAATGATTCCATGACATACTGGAGAGTGAAGTCAGCTACTGGAAGTCATTCAATAAAACAGGCAAACGAAATTGCATCGTTTAGGCCACTGGGTTTCACAGTGTTGAGGGTGAATATCCACTGTGCCTCTTTTTTAAGCAGCAGCGTGTCGATGTCACCTCCCCTGGGTGGTGGCCTGACATGTTCTATTCCTTGGAATTTAAAACAATCCAAATTGCCAGGATGGCAAGTGGCCACATGTTGTGCCACAGGGGTATCTCCAGAATTTTTGATTTTTAGGAGATGCTCACCAACACGCCTCCTAAATTCACGTTTTGTCTTGCCTGTATATTGTATACCACAGATGCAGGTGGCTAAGTAAACCACTCCAACTGTCCTGCAATTAATGAAGGACTTGATGGAATATTCATGTCCTGTGGTAGAGCTCTTGTTTTTTTTGTACTTTTCCAGATAGCTTTGCAAGCAATGCAGTTGCCACACTGATAAGAACCATTGGGTCTGCTGGCCCCCAGCCACGTGGCATCCCTGGGGGTAGTGAAGACACTGTGAACCAGTTTATCCCTGATATTACCCCCACGTCTGTATGTAATCATAGGGCTACTGCCTACCAAGTGACCAACATCCGGATCAGTTTTTAAAATGTCCCAATTTTCAGTGAGCAACGTGCGTATCTCGCTACTTGCTGTATCAAAAGTGCCAATAATTCGTATCTGTGCCTCGTTAGATATTCTGTTCCTAGGATGCAAAAGTTCTTCTCTATTGCATGCTGCTGCATGCTGATATGCTTCCTTCAGAATTGGTTTCGGATAACCTTTTTCTGTGAACAGTTTTTTAAGGTCATCAGCCGAGGCCTTAAAGTCGGACCATTGAGAGCAATTGCGTCTCATCCTAAGTTATTGCCCCTTAGGAATGCCCCTCTTGAGTGGGTAAGGATGTCCACTCTCCCATCTCAAGAGGGCTTTAGCGGCCGTTGGTTTTCAGAACACTTTTGTTGTAATATAGCCCGAGGGATCAATCTCAATTGTAAGGTCCAAAAAGGTGAGCCGCTTTCCATCAATTTCTGATGTGAAGAACAAACCTAGAGAGTTAATGTTCAATCTTGAAACTAAATCCAAGAAGCTCTCTTTCGTGCCCCTCCACAGAATGAAAATATCATCAATGAACCTCATCCAAAAAGTATGGATGAGGTCCATTGCTCCATTTCCTCGTTAAAGACAACCTCTCTCTCCCACCAGCCCAGGTAGAGGTTAGCAAAGGTAGGAGCACAAGGACTCCCCATTGCCACTCCCCTGAGCTGGTGGTAGAGAGAACGGTCAAACAAGAAAATGTTGTTATGCAGAATAAAATCCAATAATGTGATCACAAATTCATTGTGTTCATAGAATTGTGACCCTCTTTCCAGTAAAAAAGCATTGGCTGCCTCACAGCCTCGCTTATGTGGGATGGAGCTATATAAAGCTTCGACATCCAAACTGGCAAGAAGGGTATCTTTATCACATCTGATGTCATTTACTCTTTTGAGGACGTCCATTGAATCTCTCACAAAAGACGGTAGGCTGGATACAAATGGTCTCAAAATCCTGTCAACATAAACACTTATTCTTTCAGTAAGGCTACCAATACCCGACACTATCGGCCTCCCTTTTAAAGGGTTAGTCCCCTTGTGTATTTTGGGTAGACTATAAAAGGCCGGTAGTGTCGGGCAGGCAGGCAGAAGATAAGCTAGCTCATTTGCACTTATTAACTTACGCCATTTTGCCCTACTTAGAATCTGGCCAAGTTCCTTTTTGTAGGCCTCAAGGGGATTATGATCCAGTTTAGCATAACAGGTGTTGTCGTCGAGAATCCTCTTGCACATCTGAACATAACAACTGACATCAAGAACAACTATATTGCCCCCCTTATCTGAGGGCTTAATTATAACAGTGGAGTCTTGTTGTAGTTGCATTAATGCCAGCTGTTCCTGCTCAGACAGATTACTTGGATGTGGATTCCGAACGTGTAGAGACTGTAATCGGTCCGTGACAACAGTGAGAAAGACATCTAGAAGCGAATTATTTGGCAACGGGGGGAACTTCTTAGATACAGGTTTTAGATCGGTAAACGGTCCTTCCCCTGTGTTCCTATCACTTTCTATCAGAAGATCTGCAAGTAATCTAACATCAGGAAGATCCTCCTGATTTATACCCAATTTATCACACTCTTCCTTATCATGGGTGCAAAAAACCTTTTTCCATTTCAGTTTCCTAATAAATAAGTTGATATCTTTCACCCATGTAAACGGATTGAATCTACACTCAGGTACGAAGGATAAACCTTTACTCAAAACTGTCATTTCCGCGGTGGTCAGGGTACGTTTGGAAAGGTTGATAATTTGTGAAGTGTCCACTGGTTCACACCTCTTTATTTGCCTTTTCTGTTCCTGAGTGGATATTCGCTTGTAAATTAAGTCGGTTCCAAGGACCCCAAAGGTGTCCCTAAAAAACCTCCTCGATGTCCTCTCTCACTGTTGCCACGTCCCCTAACACGAGGATATTCTGCACCTCTACCTCTTCCCCTACCTCTTCCTCTACAGCGTTTGTTTTGGCGTGAGCCAGATCCGGGTTCAGGATCTGTTTCGTATTCAGAGGAGGATAGTTCTGTTTCACTCTCGTTCGTGTTTTTCTCTTTTTGTGGACCGGCAAACTCTAGAATCTTGCCCTCTCTAAAATCTTTACTGTCCCTCACAAATTGGTTGTGCTTTCTTTCTTTAAGATATCCAGTGAACCTCTCCACTGATTGCTGTAATAAAGTTTCCCTTTTAGAGAAATCCGGTAAAGAACTTTTTTGCGGCCTCAATAGTTTCTTTTAGCTCTATCGTATTTTTGGCCAGCAATTCTTTCTCTTCATCAAGAAGGAATTTCATCAGTCGTAGTGATGACTCGATTGATTCCTTCTCCCATTTATTCATCAAAGACTCAGATCTGAGCCTGATATTGGGTAAAACCGGATTTCTCTTGTTGGAGGAAAACCAGACTTGTTGGAGGAAGCTTTAGTGAAATGTGAAGACTTAATTGGGGTAATGTACCATTGAGACAGAATTTTGTACCCATTTTCCTGGACCCAAATACATCTTGAAGATTTATGTGGGGTTTCAAAAAGTGTGGGTAGACTTGAGAGAGGTATATCGACCCCAGTGTCTTTTTCTCAGGAGCGGATGAATGATGGCTTGACAATCACGGGAGGGGATCTTAATTTATTATAAATCAATGAGATAAGCTTTTTTGGGGAGTTGGGCTTTACTATTAAAGCCTCGAACCAAGTTAGGGGGCGTAAAAGCTCACCTTTCATGTTGCTTTTTTGAACAAAGGATTTAATAAGTGGTATTAGGGCGAAATCGCAGGGTTGTGGATCTAAGAAGGTTTTGAGGGTGTCAATTGATAGTAATGAACCTTGGGATTTGAGGAGGTGGGAGATTGGCAATGTAGAGGATCTAACTAGTTTAGAGGAGGAGTGGCGTGGCCCAATGCAGGATGAGCCTAATATATCACTTGTTGTGATTAGGGGAGAAGGAAAAGGTATAGAGCAATGGGAATAGTTCAACCATTTCCATGCTTCCAAAGTGGCTTTTATTACTGGGAAGGTCTGTAAATTGATTTGAGGCGGGGTATTGTGACCCAGGCATAAAGACCGAGCTGGCATTCCAATGATAAATTGTTCCAGTGCCACCCAGGATTTGTGTTTTGTATTTCTAAGCTAATCAGTGATTCTGGAAAGCAGAATGGCTTTCCCATATAGTTCTGGGTCTGGGAGTCCTATTCCACCTACAGTACGGGATCTAGACAGGAAAGAGTAGGAAAGTCTGGCTTTCCTCCCATTCCATAAAAAGGCTCTAAATTTTTGTTTAAGGGAAGTGTAGTAAGATTTAGCAATGGGGATAGGGAGAACTTGCTGGAGGTAAGTGAGGTGGGGGATGATAAGAGAAGTGAGAAGGTTTTTCCTACCAAACCATGAGAGAGTTGGGGCAGATTTGGTGATTTTATCGATAGCTTTGAGGCTATTGAGGCTCTTAGGGGGATATAGTTTAGTGCAAAGAGATCTGAAATATTGGGGTTAAGTTTCACTCCTAAATAAGTGATAGTTGGGGATGACCAATTGAATGGGGAGTTTTCCTTTAGGGAACGTTTAAGTTGGGGGGATATACCAATACTCAATATGATAGATTTACTCTCATTAATCTTAAAGTTGGAAAGTACGCTATATGTCTTTAAATATTCCTGGATTTTAGGGAGGGAGATTTTAGGGTTAGTTGTCATTATCATAACATCATCGGCAAATGCCGCCAGTTTATGACTATGACCACCGAGGTCTAGACCTTTGATCTCAGTGTCTGCCCAAAGTGTGGATAGGAGGGGTTCCAAAGCTAGTATGAATAAAAGGGGGGACAGAGAGCAGCCCTGAGAAGTTCCATTATGGATTCGGAAGGGAGAGGACAGGTCCCCATTTACCATGACTCGAGCTGTGGCCTGTTTGTACATAGCAAATACAGCTTTAACATATGGACCAGGCAGGCCAAAAACCTCTAATACATGGCTTACATAGTCCCAGTTTATGTGGTCAAATGCTTTTTCAGCATCAGTGCTGAGGAGTACTAGAGGAGAGGAAGTGTGTTTAGCATAACAAAGTGCATTGATGACCCTTGCTGTGTTATCTCTGCCCTCTCTATTGCGAACAAAACCTACCTGGTCCATATGAACCAAGAGAGGAAGGAGATTTGCTAAGCGGTTTGCAAGTAGTTTAGCTAAAAGTTTGAGGTCAATGTTTAGCAGGTAATAGTTGTTTTCTAAAAGTTTTATAAGAGGACGCAGGGAGTCCGTCTGGACCAGGGCTCTTTCTCTGAGGCATTTGGGATAGGGCTAAAGAAAGTTCATCCATGGTAAATGGGGCCTCAAGTGATTGTTTCTGGTCTAACGACAATGTCGGGCAGGATGCTGATTTTAAGAACGTGGTGATCAGCGAAGAATGGGAAGTGGGTGAAAGGGGGGATGGAAGATTGTATAATTCTTCATAAAAATCTCTAAATTGCTTAGCAATTTTGAACAAAGCATAGACAGGGTCGCCCTTGGGGGAGGATAATTGATGTATGTAATTATCTGCTCTTCTGGATTTGATTCTGTTCATGATAAATTTGGTGGCTTTGTCCCCATGTGCATAAAATTTGAATTGTGAATTGAGATAATATTTGGCTGATTTAGTTTGCAGTAATGCTTTTAATTCAGCTCTGGCTTTGGAGAGTTCTTGGAGTTGGGGTTCAGATAAGGAGCGTTTGTGAGTTGACTCCAACTTGTTAATCTTGGATAGAAGACTATTTATGTTATTTATGTTATTATTTTTTTCAGATGTGAACCAATGCTGATGAATTCACCCCTAATAAAGGGTTTGTGAGCGTCCCAGAGAGTTTGGGGCAGGAGAACTGGATGAGCATACAAGGCAAAGTATTCATCAAGTGATAGGGCTATATTTTTTTTTATAGAATTCGGATTGCCAAGAATGGATTCATTTACTCTCCAATTGAAACATTTGGGTTTCTGCATTGGGGAGGATACCATGAGGTAATTCGGGGCATGATCTGAGACGTGGATGGACCCTATTTTGGCTTCTGTATATAGCTGTAGATGTTCTTTAGAAATGAAAAATAATCTATGCAATGATAGGTATTGTGTACATGAGAGTAGATGAGAGTGTAGTCAGATGTATTAGGGTAGAATGTACGCCAAGCATCCACTAGATGGAGGTCCCAAAGGATGTTTTTGGCGAACTTTAGGGAGCGCCTAGAGTGGGCTGACTTACGTGAAGATGAATCATTTTGGGGGTTAATGGCTATATTAAGGTCTCCTCCCCTAATAATTATGCCTTTCTTAAAGGAGGCAATAGTCTGGGCGGTAGATGAAAGCCATTGGACTTGTTTAGTGTTAGGAGCGTAGAGATTTATAAGGGTATATATTTGAGGCCCTATGTGTCCCTTGACCATGACAAATCTACCTTCTGAGTCCTGTATGTGGTTAATGTATTTGAAGGGGATCCTCCTTTTAAACCCAATACTTACTCCACTAGACGAGGCAGAATTACCACCGCAATGGAACCAAAAGGGATAATGAGAGAATTCCAGATTGGGGTAATGATTGAACCTAAAATGTGTCTCCTGAAGAAGCAGCACATCAGAACCCCCCTTACGTAAAATAATGAATATTTGACTTCTTTTGGAGGGTGAGTTGAAGCCCTTCACATTGTAGGATGCCACATGAATGTCAGCCATAGTCAAGGGAACAAAACACATAACCATAGAATAACATTGTGTGTGGAATGACACATTGATGTAAGGCATGGGGGAAAGATTGGTCGATGGACCAGTGAACGAGCCGTTCAGCACGATAAATGTCAACCCAGTAAGGTAGTTTAGAACATAACTGGTAACCGTATATATTAAAATAGAATGAAGGTTTTATGCAACCCAGATTGAGAACCAGAGTATAATAGATAGAAAGAAAGTAGATGTGAAACGAGAGGAGACGTGTAAAAGGAAGAAGGAACAGGGAGTGCTGAATGATTTCAGGACCAGGAGGACAGTAAAGGAATTTTTGGATAGTAAGAGGAGGGGGGGGGGGGGATTGATGAAGCATGAAGTAAGAGAGACAGACTATATTCCTAGACTTCAGCACGAAATCTCAAGAGGTAATATACCGCCTAGGACATGGCAGTAAAGAGAGTTTGTCTCTGTAGGACAAGCTGACTGTCTGACTAATCTATGGCCATAGAGAAGTCACGTCCATGAAGGATGTATATAACAGAGGTCTCGAAGTTGTTAATCCTGAGAGAGTCTCTTGGGTGTTAGATGTCTGCTCCTCTTACCCACTTTATGAGCCTTGGGGGTGTGCTGCAAGGTAAAGGCAGCGATGGTTGGAACTTCTGGCAGGGAGGAGAGGTCCTGGAATAAGTCCCAATTGTCGATCTGCATAGGGGGGATTTGCAGGTGATCGTATACGGCCTCTAGATCCACGTGTGTGGAAATATTGAAGTGGCGTCCTCCTTGAGAGAAAGAGAGACCAAAGGGAAAGTTCCATTTATATTGGATTCTGTTAGCCTGCAGCCACTCCGTTAATGGCTTAAGTGTTTTGTGCTTCCTTAAAGTAGAGGGGGCTAGATCCTGGTAAACAGTCACTTGAGCACCTTCAAATAGGATATCAGATCTGTTCCTTGCAGCTTCTTGCACAGCTGACTTAATTTGAAAGTTGAGAAATTTACAAAATACATCCCTAGGGGGATCTTCTGGTTTAGGCTTTGGTCGCAAAGCTCTATGAGCTCTTTCAATAATGATCTCCAGGGCGAACTCTGGGCCAAGCAGTGAGGAGCAGAGGGAGATAACTGCAGCCGGGATGTCACCAGGCAGAACGGTCTCCGGGATCCCTCTGAGGCGCAGGTTGTTCCGGCGTCCCCTATTTTCCTGATCCTCAAGAGCACTGTGAAGTTTGTTTAGGTAAGTCCTGCACTTTTAAAATGAGCATGAAACAGCCCTCTGATGATCTAGGAACTGGGTTTGGTGATTTTCGAGCGCTTCCACTCGATCGCCCACCTGCCTCATATCTTGGCGTAAGGCGGCAAATTCACTTAGTAAGGGCTCTAGGGCTTTATTTTGTGTATTGTTCAGGTAATTCCTGGTGATCGGGAGAGCTCCCCTACCTTGAAGCTCCTCTGCTCCTTCAATGGGGTTCGGGGTCAAGTTCGGGTCACAAACTCGAACTTTTTTGTGAAGTTCGGTCGAACCCGAACATCCAGGTGTCGTCCGCTCAACTCTAATAAGGATGCTTTTGGTTCTTTAAGACTTTTATTCCTTCACTGAAGAAATACAGTAGACAAAAGCAAAGATGTTCTGATTGTCTAAAATCTTTGGTTCATTCTATTTAGTTTATTAAAGCTCTACTAACATCCAAGGTACAGTATGCAATTTCTGTTCCTATTCTGAACAACAATCTGGACAAAAGAACGCAAAATCAATCTGTTGGTTTATATTTTGGAAAGAAAGCAACTGTGATGCGAAGAAGGCTAAAGTTTTACAAAAAATACTGTATGGTGAGAAAATAAAATTATTGGTATAAAGATCTCAAGCTGGAATCTCACTGAAAACATACCTTGTGCAATAGATGCTTTAAATCTATTTAATGCAATAGTTCAAATGGTGGTTCACAGACTTGATCTAAGACAATATACAGGTTCTAATTTTGAATATGATCATTCACTGTTGGTCTTAATTTCTTAAACGTTTTTACGAACCTCTGTAAAAGAGGAACTAATAGCTTCTTTCCTAAGAAGCCTGATAATCCAGATATCTGGACTTTACTTGCGCCAGCTTAAAGTCCTCTATTGAAGAATTTCAGTATATTCTGCATAACTGGAGATTGCAGGAGATTTGCGATAGTTCTGCAAAAATTTACAAAGGCCTGTTTGGATTTTTAAGTAAGTCCTTTGGTAGTGTCACCTCCTGATCCCAAGAGAGTGTTGACAACTGTATCTGATAGCCCTGAATTAGCTAGAAAGGGGGCAATCAATATTAATTTAATATCTAGGAGTATTATGCCCTCTTATGCCCTATACTGTGCCCCTTTATCATACCCTGTTCTATGCTCCATTATCATAACCTGTTTTTACCTCCTAACATGTACAGTGCTCTCTACCCTGTACTATGCCCCTTTATACCCTGTAATATACCTCACTATTATACAATGTACTGAGTCTCCTATAACCTGTACTGTGCCTCCTAACCAGTACTATGCCCTCTTATACCGTGTATTGTGTCCCCTTATCATATACATTACAGTGCTCCTTACCTTGTATTATGCCCTTGATCATATTGTGTACTGTACTTCCTATCCAGTGCCATTTTAACATACCCTGTATAGTGTCCCTAGCCATACACTGAACTGTGCCCCCTTATACCCTTTCATCTACTCACAGTATAGTGATGGTATTTAGTCACTGCATACTGGTGATATCCATTCACTGTATGGCAGTATTATCCTGTCACAGTATAATGGTATAATCCAGTCACATTATAAAGATATTATACAGTCACTGTACAGTTCTGTTATGCAGTCATTGTATGGCAGTGTTATATAGTTACTGTATGGCGGTGTTATCCTGTCACTGTATGGTGGTGCTATCTAGTCACTGTATGGTGGTAGTCACTGTTATCAGTGTCATCTAGTCACTGTGTGGTGCTGTTATCAAGTCACTGTGTGGTGCTGTTACCCAGTCACTGTGTGGTGCTGTTACCCAGTCACTGTGTGGTGCTGTTACCCAGTCACTGTGTGGTGCTGTTACCCAGTCACTGTGTGGTGCTGTTACCCAGTCACTGTGTGGTGCTGTTACCCAGTCACTGTGTGGTGCTGTTACCCAGTCACTGTGTGGTGCTGTTACCCAGTCACTGTGTGGTGCTGTTACCCAGTCACTGTGTGGTGCTGTTACCCAGTCACTGTGTGGTGCTGTTACCCAGTCACTGTGTGGTGCTGTTACCCAGTCACTGTGTGGTGCTGTTACCCAGTCACTGTGTGGTGCTGTTACCCAGTCACTGTGTGGTGCTGTTACCCAGTCACTGTGTGGTGCTGTTAACCAGTCACTGTGTGGTGCTGTTAACCAGTCACTGTGTGGTGCTGTTACCCAGTCACTGTGTGGTGCTGTTACCCAGTCACTGTGTGGTGCTGTTACCCAGTCACTGTGTGGTGCTGTTACCCAGTCACTGTGTGGTGCTGTTACCCAGTCACTGTGTGGTGCTGTTACCCAGTCACTGTGTGGTGCTGTTACCCAGTCACTGTGTGGTGCTGTTACCCAGTCACTGTGTGGTGCTGTTACCCAGTCACTGTGTGGTGCTGTTACCCAGTCACCGTATGGTGCTGTTACCCAGTCCTGGTACATGCTTTGTAGCACATTTATTCATTTGTTTCCACCTTGCCTGACAAGGGAGCATGGCTTATGAAGGAAGGGGTGTGGATTTTCTGAAAATGGGGCTTGACTGAAAATGCACCAAAATTCTGCCAAAAGTTTTGTACAAATTGTCAACTAAAAACTCGTCTAAACATATAATAGGTAGTCAAAAGATGCACCAAATTAATCATCTTTTATCAGTAGACTGTGACAAATGTGCAGAATCTAGGTTGTATAGTCTAAGTTTAGAATGTCTAAATATTAACCAGAATTAGGCTATGCCCCATTGTCTATCAATTGATATTGTTTACTACTTAAATTATTATGGGTTTAGTATGTTCTAGAATATCCTGGAAGGTTTGATAGGTAAAAATAATAATAATAATATCAACTGAAACATAGAATTATGCACAGGGAATATCTTGTACATATCATAATATTTTGAAGATTTATTTTATGGGAATGTCAAAAGGGGCAGTAGTTCAGACCCCCACTAGTTACAAGGGTTGTCTCACTTCAGCAAATGTCATTTATCATGTAGACAGAGTTAATACAAGGCACTTATTAATGTATTGTGATTGTCCATATTGCCTTCTTTACTTGCTGAATTCATTTTTTCATCACATTATACACTGTTCGTTTCTAGGCGTTATATCCAGCAGTGGAAGCTGTGCTTGCACGCTATAGAAGAAAGCACTGGCCTATGCTCGCTCCCACTGTCCTGTGGCCACCAGAGAGGACAACACTTTTTTTCTATAGTGTGCAAGCACAGCCACCGCTGATGGATTGCAGGGTGTTCATAACCATGGAAACGAGCAGTGTATAGTGTGATGAAAAAATAATAATCTAGCCAGCAAAGGAGGCAATATGGACAATCATAATGCATTAGTGCCTTGTAGTAACTTTCTCTACATGATAAATGCCATTTGCTGAAATGAGACAACTCCTTAAGAGTCATCACCTCCTAGTCACCTCTAGCACTTCATACATTCCCAGCAGCTAGATTTCAGTTGTAACTCCCTACTCTTAGTTCAGACGTTATAAGGTTGGATAGTTCTCCAATTGGATAACGTGGGTATTAGGAGATGGTTCCCAAACCAGATATATGTAATATAGAAGGACTCCTGTACTCCACTTTGAGTTTCAGTATAAAGTTTTATTTAGTGTGGTTCCAGTCAAAAAATGTTTTCGGCTGAATAGCCTTCTTCAGTGTAACTGGAAAGGCATATAAAGTATCACAATAAATACGTGTACGGTAATCACAATACATGTGCATTCAAGCTTACATTATTTGATTTGTTTAAGAAAAAATATAGTATATAGTGTTACAAATAGGTGCGGAACAGATAGACAGCACATACATATCGATAAAATGTGTACAAAAGAGGAAATCGTGTCGATATGGCATGCCAAGAGAACGTCATCTGTCATCTGGGGATCCTGTGGGATCATCTCCATCAGGGTAATCCGTGGTGGGTAGGTGGCTTAGGTCGTGGGTTTGTTCTGTGGTGAATCGTTCTGTGTTCAATCCAATTTAGGTGAGGTAATAGGCAGTAGTTGGTGGAATTAAGGGATCAAAAGCAGATTCTGATATGGCGCAAAATAGCGGATCCCTGTAATATGTGTATTCTGGAACTGAAACTCTGTTCTTGCATCTCTGGGGTTAAAATTCATGTTGTTGCATCTAGCTATTCCAGCCAAGTGCAGGGTTCAGTTCCATATAAGTTGTTGGCAGACATAGTCATGCAGCTGTTGCTATTCTGATGTCCTGCATGACTATGTCTGCCAACAACTTATACGGAACTGAACCCTGCACTTGGCTGGAATAGCTAGATGCAACAACATGAATTTTAACCCCAGAGCATACATACTATATGCCCTTATCTGTATACGCTATGTCAGACTATACATTGATATGTCCTGATATGTCTTTGCTACATTTACCACTTGGTTACTGCATGGGGCTAGACCAGCCAGATGCAAGAACAGAGTTTCAGTTCAGTTTCAGTTTGGATTGAACACGGAACGATTCACCACAGAACAAACCCACGACCTAAGCCACCTACCCACCACGGATTACCCCGATGGAGATGATCCCACAGGATCCCCAGATGACAGATGACGTTCTCTTGGCATGCCATATCGACATGATTTCCTCTTTTGTACACATTTTATCGATATGTATGTGCTGTCTGTCTATTCCGCACCTATTTGTAACACTATATACAGTGTACAAATTTTTTCTTAAACAAATCAAATAATGTAAGCTTGAATGCACATGTATTGTGATTACCGTACACGTATTTATTGTGATACTTTATATGCCTTTCCAGTTACACTGGAGAAGGCTATTCAGCCGAAAACGTTTTTTGACTGGAACCGCACTAAATAAAGCTTTATACTGAAACTCAAAGTGGAGTACAGGAGTCCTTCTATATTACTCTTAGTTCAGAGTGTCAAAGCCCAATTGCTTGCACTGCTATGTAGAAAATAAATCTATTGGACAGGTGCTCTTATTTGTTGCTATAAGGAGTGGAGGGATATGCACTACTCGCCTCCAGGGAAACCAAGGATCAGAATGCATTTAAATACAATCTGGCAGATTTTTCAGTTCTTCAACAGCAGACATATGGCTAAAGTTGGTCATACACATTAGATTCATCGTTGTAGGAAGGAAGAAATGCAAATGAGCTCTTAACAAGCTTTGCCTCTAATGCCACTAGATGTAATGCATCTATCCTATAAGTCAATATTCAGCTCTTAAAATAAGCCTTGAGACATGACTTGGATACTAAATAAGCCAGCACCTCATCTGTAGACGGCTGTTTCAGAGTGATTGCCCCTCATCAGTGCAGAGCAGAGAGTACTGGCTTAACTGGGTAGGAGGCCTGTGTCATAGTTGTGACATGTGAAGGACTGATTTAACTTATCCACATGCTGTGTAATAGTAACTGTTATTACTAAGAGACCATACTAAGTCTTTAGTCCAGGAACATTTAAAAGGCTTGATTCAGTCCTAGCACTGATAATACAGTCTGACCATAATAATTATATGGGTCCACAAAACACAGGCACCGGCCATGTGTGCTCCGCATTGCAGTGCGGACCCATTGACTCCAATTAGTCTGCAATCCGCGAGATCGTGGAAAGATAAGACATGGGCTATTTTTTTACAGTGCAGAAGCATGGACCTGGAAGCCTACCACCATGGGGAGCGCACATGGCCGGTGCCTTATTTTATGGACCCTCAGTTTGCAGTCCGCTACACGGGCGCGGTGGCCCCATGTTGTGAGAATGCGGCCTGTTTCAGTATACCTATAGATAAACAGTTTTAATCATATACAGGGAGTGCAGAATTATTAGGCAAATGAGTATTTTGACCACATCATCCTCTTTATGCATGTTGTCTTACTCCAAGCTGTATAGGCTCGAAAGCCTACTACCCATTAAGCATATTAGGTGATGTGCATCTCTGTAATGAGAAGGGGTGTGGTCTAATGACATCAACACCCTATATCAGGTGTGCATAATTATTAGGCAACTTCCTTTCCTTTGGCAAAATGGGTCAAAAGAAGGACTTGACAGGCTCAGAAAAGTCAAAAATAGTGAGATATCTTGCAGAGGGATGCAGCACTCTTAAAATTGCAAAGCTTCTGAAGCGTGATCATCGAACAATCAAGCGTTTCATTCAAAATAGTCAACAGGGTCGCAAGAAGCGTGTGGAAAAACCAAGGCAAAATAACTGCCCATGAACTGAGAAAAGTCAAGCGTGCAGCTGCCAAGATGCCACTTGCCACCAGTTTGGCCATATTTCAGAGCTGCAACATCACTGGAGTGTCCAAAAGCACAAGGTGTGCAATACTCAGAGACATGGCCAAGGTAAGAAAGGCTGAAAGACGACCACCACTGAACAAGACACACAAGCTGAAACGTCAAGACTGGGCCAAGAAATATCTCAAGACTGATTTTTCTAAGGTTTTATGGACTGATGAAATGAGAGTGAGTCTTGATGGGCCAGATGGATGGGCCCGTGGCTGGATTGGTAAAGGGCAGAGAGCTCCAGTCCGACTCAGACGCCAGCAAGGTGGAGGTGGAGTACTGGTTTGGGCTGGTATCATCAAAGATGAGATTGTGGGGCCTTTTTGGGTTGAGGATGGAGTCAAGCTCAACTCCCAGTCCTACTGCCAGTTTCTGGAAGACACCTTCTTCAAGCAGTGGTACAGGAAGAAGTCTGCATCCTTCAAGAAAAACATGATTTTCATGCAGGACAATGCTCCATCACACGCGTCCAAGTACTCCACAGCGTGGCTGGCAAGAAAGGGTATAAAAGAAGAAAATCTAATGACATGGCCTCCTTGTTCACCTGATCTGAACCCCATTGAGAACCTGTGGTCCATCATCAAATGTGAGATTTACAAGGAGGGAAAACAGTACACCTCTCTGAACAGTGTCTGGGAGGCTGTGGTTGCTGCTGCACGCAATGTTGATGGTGAACAGATCAAAACACTGACAGAATCCATGGATGGCAGGCTTTTGAGTGTCCTTGCAAAGAAAGGTGGCTATATTGGTCACTGATTTGTTTTTGTTTTGTTTTTAAATGTCAGAAATGTATATTTGTGAATGTTGAGATGTTATATTGGTTTCACTGGTAAAAATAAATAATTGAAATGGGTATATATTTGTTTTTTGTTAAGTTGCCTAATAATTATGCACAGTAATAGTCACCTGCACACACAGATATCCCCCTAAAATAGCTAAAACTAAAAACAAACTAAAAACTACTTCCAAAAATATTCAGCTTTGATATTAATGAGTTTTTTGGGGTTCATTGAGAGCATGGTTGTTGTTCAATAATAAAATTAATCCTCAAAAATACAACTTGCCTAATAATTCTGCACTCCCTGTATAACTTTATAACTTAGATATTCCATAACTTGCTATATACAATTCCTTGTTGTCGATTTATTACTTATTCAACTCCTAAAAATGATGCTGATAACGAGGAAAGCATCCTTCAGAAAATCTACCACACTAAATAAAGGCTGCCACTATATAGGCAAAGTGAGCAGAATGCAAGAAAACACAGTCAATTGTACTGTAATGTCTCGGCTGCGTGTTGCTTTAGGTACACAGCTTAACATCAAGTATAAACCGAATCCCAATGAAAGATGCGCTGGTTTGCTGAACTGATGCAATCTTTACTGAGATATAATGAACAGGAATGTGTACAATAATGTTCATATGATATGATATGGGATGATATGTGAGGTAAAAAGGCTTTGGTGTTCGTCAGGTTTGCAATCTGTAATAGCTTTAAGATGTCCTGTGGATCTGGTCACTATAGTACCCAGAGCTGGACTGAACAGGATATGTCCCAGCAAGCCCTAGAGAGTACAGAGAAGACCCGCCACTAGGCTTCAAGAAAATGGAGGGTCTTAAAGAAACAGACACTACTGAGTGCCAAGCATGTAATATACATTGCAAAGGCAGCACACTCCCCACCTGGCGTACCATTGGTTATGCCACTAACCTTTGGACAGAAGTAAAACTACTTCAGAAATTGGCCTAGCATACACCTTGGGAATGCCCTGTCTAACAATTCTAACTTCAACTTTTCTAACTCTAGCATCACCACTAGGATCAGTCCCCACAATGAGTCCAATAGGCCATTCATTCCTGTGGGCCTGAGTGTCTTTTAATAAGACAATGTCTCCAACTTCTAAGTTGGGTTTGTCATCTTGCCATTTCTTGCGTGGCTGGAGTGTCACCAGGTATTCCTGTCTCCACCTCTTCCAGAAAATGTCTGCAAGGCTTTGAACTTGTCTCCATTGCTTAGTATACAAGTCCTTGAGGTCAAAGTCTCCAGTGGGAGCTGTCACTGGTTCCATCTTCTGGGTCAGCAGCATTGCGGGTGTCAAGACTGATGGCATCTCTGGATCTGTAGACACTGGAACCAAAGGTCTCGCGTTCATAATGGCCACGACTTCAGCCATTAGTGTAGTCAAAGCTTCATGAGTGAGGCGAGTAGACCCAACCTTCAGGAGCATGGCATCCAGAATACGACGAGCTACTCCAATCATCCTCTCCCATGCTCCTCCCATATGCGATGCGTGTGGAGGATTAAAAGTCCAAGTGCATCCTTGATCTTGAAGATAGGAACCTGTTTCAGAGTCTGTAGAGATGATTTTCAACTCCTTGCAGGCCCCAATAAAGTTTGTGCCACGGTCTGAACGAATCAATTTCGCTGGTCCTCTGATAGAGAAGAATCTTCTCAAGGCATTGATGAAACTTGAAGTGGATAAAGATTCAATCACTTCAATATGAACTGCTCTAGTACTCAAGCAAGAGAACAGAACAGCCCAGCGTTTACTTTCGGCACTGCCTCCTCTAGTCTTGCGAGAAGAGATGTTCCATGGTCCAAAAACGTCCAGACCTAAGTGAGTGAACGGAGGATCTGAAGCAAGTCTGTCTGCAGGTAAGTTTGACATCTTCTGAACCTCAAGTTTCCCTCTAATCTTCTTACAGGTAACGCATTGGCTGATCACGCTGGAGACTAGTCTCTTACCTCCTATGATCCACAATCCTGCTGACCGTACTGCTCCTTCAGTGAAGTGTCGTCCTTGATGTGCAACTTGCTCGTGATAGTGTCTTACCAGAAGAAGAGCGATGTGATGATTCTTAGGTATGATGAAGGGATGTCTCTCTTGGATAGTCATATCCGCTGCCGACAAACGACCTCCAATTCTTAGTACTCCGTCTTCGTCGAGGATAGGGTTCAACTTCTTGAGCGAACTGTGTCGAGAAATCTCTTCCTTTTTCAGAAGGCTTTGAATTTCTTCTTTAAAGACTTCCTGCTGGACGCATTTGATGATCGCGACCTTGGCTTGTTCAAGATGGTCTTTGCTACGTTGATCAGTATTAGTAGCTCTGGAGGAGTATCTGGCTAGACAGATAAGTTTTCCGATTGCACAAGTCAGCGACTTCCATCTGGAAAACCTTTCAAATCTATGGGCGCCCAGACTGTCTCTGGTAACTAAAGTCTTGCAAACTGCAACTTGAGGTCTTACCTCTTTGTCTTGATCTGGTTCTATGAGCTGAAAGGTCTCTACCTGAGTAGTCTCTTTGATTTCTGGCTTACCAAGAAACGATGGACCTACGAACCAGTTAGTTTGCTTGAGTACAGCGGCTGACACTAATCTTGTCCCATGATCCGCTGGGTTCTTGTCTGTGCTGATGTGATGCCACTGATCTGGACTTGTAGACTTTCTGATACGTGTCACTCTGTTGGTCACGTATGTGTAAAATCTTTTTGAAGTGTTGTGAATATATCCTAACACAATCTTGCTGTCCGTATAAAAGTTCACTGCATGGATCTCAATGTCCAGTTCAGTCGTAATCATGTCTGCCATCTCTACCGCTAAGACAGCAGCACAAAGTTCTAGACGTGGGACAGTGTGAGCAGGTCTGGGAGCTAGTTTAGATTTTCCCATGATGAACCCAACATGGCTTTGTCCCTCAGTGTCTATTACCCTGAGGTAAGTTACAGCTGCAATAGCCATAGTGGAAGCGTCAGAGAATACGCATAATTCTCTCCTCTTTGTAGCAGACAAGGAAACAAATACGTACGGTCTTGAAATGTAGAGTTGTTCAAGCTCTAACAATGAGTCTTTCCACAACCTCCACTGCATTTGCTTCTCGTCAGGAAGAAGTACGTCCCAGTCAATTTGTTCCTGCTCAGTAGTGATCTGTCTCAAAAGAGCTTTGCCTTGCATGATGATGGGTGCTACGAATCCCAGGGGGTCATAAAGACTGTTGACTGTAGATAGGACACCTCTTTTTGTGAATGGTTTCTCTTCTCTGGAGACCCTGAAGGTGAAACTGTCAGTCTTTAAGTCCCAACTAAGCCCAAGACTTCTTTGCAAGGGTGGTGATTCTGTTCCTAGATCTAAGTCTTTGAGGTCTTTAGCACGGTCTTCCATTGGAAATGCTTCCATGACTCTGTAGCTGTTGGAAGCTACCTTGTTCAATCTTATGTTGGATTCTGCCAACATTTCTTTTGTACTTTTTAGGACGTTAATAGCTTCTTCGTTGCCGGAGAAAGAAGCAAGTCCATCATCCACGTAGAAGTTCTTCATGACAAACTGTTTGGCTTCTTGACCATGTCTTTCACCTTGCTGTGCTGCTCGTTTCAGGTTGTAGATAGCTACAGCTGGGGAAGGGCTGTTTCCGAACACATGTACCTTCATCCTGTACTCTATGATGTCTTTGTTAAAGTCATTGTCTGCATACCACAGGAACCTTAAGTAGTCTCGGTGATCTTCTCGAACAAAGAAACAGTAGAACATCTGTTGTACATCTGCTGTTACTGCTACAAGTTCTTTCCTGAACCTGATGAGTACTCCAAGGAGTGTGTTGTTCAGGTCAGGTCCGCTGAGAAGGACGTCATTTAGTGAGATGCCTTCGTGCTTCGCACTAGAGTCAAATACTACACGTATCTGACCTGGTTTTTGAGGATGATACACTCCAAATATTGGTAAGTACCAGTGTTCTTGGTTTTCTTGTAGTGGTGGTGCCCTTTCTGCATGCTCGTTGTCAAAAATCTTTTGCATGAAGGCTTGGAAGTGTTTCTTCATATCTGGCTTTCTTTGTAGAGTGCGCTGCAACAAACTGAAGCGTTTCTCTGCTTGTACCTTGTTGACAGGAAGGCGATGGCGTGGTGACCGGGGGGGTAGAGGGGCTACCCAGCTGCCTGACTTGTCTCTGTAGACTTCTCTGTCCATGATCTCGAGGAAGAGGGTATCTTCTACCGAGGGTGCTGGCTTGTCGTCGTCTCGTGTTCTTTCAAACACCTTACAACCCAGTTCATCTGTATTTCCAGTTGAGGCTAAGTCTTCCATGCACCTCTGGATACTCCGATGATGTGTTGGGTTATCTAATCTCTCTTTAATGTGTAGACTGTTGGTACATGGGCAAAGACAAGATGTACGACCATTCTGCAACAGATGTGTTCTGTAGACATTTACCTTTGATGGTTTGTGCAGTCCGTCTAGACATACTTCTCCAACGATGACCCATCCGAGATCAAGGCGTTGTGCAAATGGTGCATTGTGTGGCCCATTGTACTGTTCTCTGACTTTGTGCAATCTGAGAATATCTCTCCCAAGTAGAAGGGTGATTGCAGCATCTGGATCTAGTGCTGGTATTTGGTCTGCTATTCGCACCAGATGAGGGTGATGACGAGCAACTTCAGGTGTGGGTATCTCTGACCTGTCGTCTGGTATCTCATCGCATTCTATGAGGGTAGGTAGAGTCACCTTTGTCTTTCCATCTAATGACTCGATGATGTAGTTATTTGCTCTTCTCCCTATTGTCTCTACAACTCCAGAACAAGTCTTCAAGGTGTATGGAGTTGGACTTCCTTTGTCACCGAAGAGGTCAAAGAATTCTGTTTTTGCCAGAGATCTGTTACTCTGTTCATCCATGACCGTGTACATCTTGATTGCTTTTTCTCTAAAACCTGCTGGATACACCTTGACTAAGCATATCTTGGAGCACGATCTTGAGCGGCCCTGCTCTGTACAGATCTCAGTGCACATTGAGGTTACTGCTGGCGTTGTACTCTCTCCTTGCTCCCCACCATGATCTTCTTGAGTTGCTTGAACTTCTTGTTTCCATGGTGGTGGTCCCGGGTGCAGTGCTGACAAGTGTTTGTCACTGTTACACTCTGCACATTGTATTGTTTTTGTACAGTCTTTTGCAAGATGCTGAATTGAAGCGCAGCATCTGAAACAAATGCGATTGTCTTTAAGATAAGCTTTGCGCTCTTCTAACGTCTTACTTCTGAAACTGTGACATTTTCTTAGTGGATGAGGCTTATTGTGGATAGGACATATTTTGTCTGACTCCTCAACTTTCTTCCTTGTGTTGTGTTCCTGATTAGCTGCAGATTCAGGCGGAACTTCTGTCTTCCTTACAGAAACTGTTGCTCTACGTTCTTTGTAAAGCCCTGGAGGTTTCTGCTCTACCTTTGGGAAGCTTGCCGTTCTCTTGTTCAGGAAAGCAAAGCTTGGGTCATTGCGTATTTCAGCTTGGTCTTCTATGAATTCAGCGAAGAAGGCGAACGGTGGAAATGCAACTCGATGATCTTTCTTGTATCTTGAAGCTTGAGCTACCCACCTTTCTTGCAAGTTGTAAGGAAGTTTCTCGATTATGGGCTCAACTCCACGTGCTGTATCCAGATATGAGAGACCTGGCAGATATCCACTAGACTTAGCGGCTTCTATTTCTAAGAGTAGGTCTCCCAAACCTCTCAGCTTTTGGTAATCCTTATTTGTTATTCTTGGATAGTTTTCTATCCTTTTCAGAAGAGCATCCTCGATCACTTCAGGTGATCCATAGCATTGTTCTAGTCTCCGCCACACCATTGCAAGTCCTGCTGCTGCGTCATGAACATGTACTGATCTGATCCTTTGGGCTTGCTCAGTGGACTCTGGACCTAGCCATCTGACAAGCTGGTCAAGCTTTTCTTTCTCTGTCAGGTTTAAGTTTTGGGTACCGCTCAGGAAAGATGATTTCCAGGCCCAGTAGTTTTCTGGACGGTCATCGAATTTCATGAGACCAGCGCCCACTATCTCACGGTGCATCAGGAATTTTGCCACTTCTATAGCACTTGTTGCGTCTGGCGAATGCTTCTCACGTGTAAACTCAGGGTATGGTTGCGGCTGGTAAGGCTGAAGAGGCGCTTGTCTGAATCTACTTTGTTTAGGTGGTTGTTCTCGTCTGTTGTAAGTCTTTCTGCTATAATCCAGACTTGTATTTGCTTGAGGAGGGAGTACGCGAGCATCCGCCATTTGCACTCTTGGAGGGTTGGCAGATTGGTCTCTAAGCATGCGACCACTTGACTTCCCACACTGGGATTCTGATTTAGTCTTGCAATGTTGCGTAGTATCAAAGTTGCTTATTGCTAGTGGAGTCAATGAAAGCCTAGGTGCGTCATTGGACTGCTGGTCGGTGTACATGGTTGCTTGTGACTGTACGTACTCACGGGTGCGTTGGATTGCGCTGTGGGATGACATCTGGTTTTCTATGCCATCAAACTGAGCTTCAGCAGCCCTTGTGAAAACTTCTGCCTCGGCTAAGGCTGCTGCTGCGTTTTTCTGCTGTTTGAGTAAGTGTAAAGATGCTTCCACTTCTGCTTTCTTTTTAAGTGCTTCAGATTCACTTTTTGCTTGCTCTCTCATCAATTCAGCTTCCTGCTCCGCATAAGAAGCCATGGCGCAAGCTGCCTCTGCTTTTGCTCTTGCCCTAGTCGCTTTGTCGCTAGCCGATGACAGACTGGTGATGCCTGAACGTCTAGAACTAGTATGCTTAGATCTTGCTGAATCGGCGCTAGCTGAAGTCAGATTTGTTTGACTGAATGCTCTAGACAGTGTTGTGTATCTAGACTTGATTCTTGGCAAGCTGTGTGTGTCATCTTCCTTATAGGAGCATTGAGGGTTAACTGTCAGAGTGTTGTTCCCTGTGCTCTGCATCTTGATTTAGCTGGCAGCGTGGATAATGATGATGACTGGACACAGGCAGTATCAGTGTTGTAGTGAGTGAGAGAAATTAGTTTCACTTTCGTTTCACTCCACGTGGCTGAAAGGAGTTATTAGTCCTTTTACTGCGGAGGACGATTCAAAGCTGTTTAACTGCTTCTGACAACGTTTTAAAGCCTTTTTACTGTAATGTCTCGGCTGCGTGTTGCTTTAGGTACACAGCTTAACATCAAGTATAAACCGAATCCCAATGAAAGATGCGCTGGTTTGCTGAACTGATGCAATCTTTACTGAGATATAATGAACAGGAATGTGTACAATAATGTTCATATGATATGATATGGGATGATATGTGAGGTAAAAAGGCTTTGGTGTTCGTCAGGTTTGCAATCTGTAATAGCTTTAAGATGTCCTGTGGATCTGGTCACTATAGTACCCAGAGCTGGACTGAACAGGATATGTCCCAGCAAGCCCTAGAGAGTACAGAGAAGACCCGCCACTAGGCTTCAAGAAAATGGAGGGTCTTAAAGAAACAGACACTACTGAGTGCCAAGCATGTAATATACATTGCAAAGGCAGCACATGTACATTGCAGAAGAAATTGGCAGAGCAGAACAGGCAATAACTATTTGATTTGTCTTGTGTCCCCAATCAAAGCGATGACTGCAATACATATTTTTTATGGCACTGCTTATAAAAATCCCTTATATTTAAGAACATATTTACTAAAGTGACATTTTATTAACCAAACGCTTCAGTCTACAGGAGATTTGGAGTAATTGACTTTTGAAACAAAATTGCTGAGAAAATCTGATACACCGGACTATTCTGGTGTAATAATATTTTTAATATAATACTTTTGATGGTGATACACTTTCATCATTCTAAAATTGTCTAAGGGCCAATTCACTTAAATGTATTTGGGCTAATCTTTTAAACTGATTCCATTTGTGACATTGTTGCCCATGCCATTCTACCGGCAATTAGCTTTCCAAGGTCAACCATGGAAACGTGAACTGTAAACTGCATTGCTCATTGCTGTAGGTACCATTTCTGCTTTGCCTTGTCCATTGTACAGTCGATAAGGCCACAATCACATATCAATATGTTGGTCGGAACAAAAATTATCACATAAAAATGTTTTACGCCCATTCCTGGCTTTGGCTTAGAAATACTGTCCTAAATATTCAAGATTGAATGAGCCGTGAGAGTTTGTTTTACATACATTACCAATTATAATTGCACTGACTGTTCATTAGCAGCTGTTTTCACAATCACAAAGCCATCTCTGTCAATGCAGTATATACAGTAGTTGGGAATATTTCCTAGTCTAATATTGTAGGTACACCAGGAAGTGTTTTAGTCCCTGGAGGTATGAACCTTTATATGCTACTTCCATTAATCATAAGAAAAATGCAAATAACTACTAAATTCAGAAGTTGATTGATTTGAGTGTAATATAACAGATGACTGAAACCTGATATTTAGGCTGGGGCTGGGGGCTGGGGCTACAAAGCAAGTCATGTGACCAAAACATTTGTGAGTCAATTTTTCTGTTGCAATTTGGCTGTTAAAACACAGTTTAAAGGAAATCTGTCACCAAAAATGTTTTGTGCCAGTTGAAACCAAATAGCAACACATCTCCTTTTTTTTGTGATTTGCAGATTTATGTATTCTGTTTCCTGAACATGATTTTGCGGACAGCCATGTTGCCTGACCTGTTCTTAACAGCATTTAGAAAGCATTAAGAAAACTGCTTTACGGCAGCAACATGGGCCATACACACAGTGGTCAGGAGGGGACGCTGACTTCTATGGGAGAGTTTTCTGGGTATGCTTTGTGACCATTGCAGAGGTCATTGTGCAAGGAAAGAGTAGATCCAGATCCTGTTTTATCAGTCATTCTCATCCTACCTGTAATGATATCACCTCTGTGTATAGATAAGCATATAACTGGAGTAAAGTGATCTGTACAGACCAAGAAGTGAAGGCTATTATTTTTCTTAGTTGCCAGTGCTAAAACTGCAGGATTGTATGTTTTGTATTTAACTATAGATATTGACATGAGAAAAAAAAAATATATCACCAACAATTATTTAAAAATATATTAAACATACAAACATGACTTAAATGATAGGTCATTTTCTGATGATAGTTTCACATTAGCGGCAAGGAACTCCGGCAGGCTGTTCCGGCGGATCTGTGCCGCTGCTAGTGCACGCGTGCTCCCGGCCCCATTGACATTCCAAGAGGCGGCCGGAATAAAAATGCGACATGTACTAGGTACTAGTGTGAAAATACCCTAAGTCACACTCACACACAACTTTCATTGTGGTCTCTGATGGCAGAGTTGTGTGTGTGACCCCAGTGACAATCATTGGATGTGATGCCTCATAGTGACATTGTAATTTTTATGTGACCGGGTAGCCTAGAATATACTATATGATTTTTAATGAACCAATTGTGGAAGAACTGCAAAGGGAACTACAAATGAAATTTTGTTTTTGGGTTATTAAAGCATAAAGGGTTGTCCCTTTAATGGGAAAGGAAGCGCTAATTATCCTGCACCGCTACTACAATCTACACAGAATGCATGTGAACACTGGAAAGGACACATGGCTTGCATGAGCACTGCAGCCCCAACAAACAACTGGTTGTGGGGATGCTTGGAGTCGTACCCTCACTGATATTGATCTGATATTGATGAGAAGGACAAACCTCTTTAACAGTATCAAACATTGCATACGGTTATCCCACATAAATGATTTATCAGCTGTGCTAGCATTTGGACCTCCCACAATCTCAAAAAAAATGAGTAACTACTCTGAAGGTAATTATAGTATGCATGTTGCTCCACCACTACATTTCAGTGCCAGCTGCCTAGTTCTTTGAATTGTGAGGAATCCCAACAGTCCAAACCGCCAAAATCTATTTTGTATCACTATACTGTGGGATAATGTCTTTAACATTGGTCCACAAAGCAGAACTGCTGTGGTCGTCTTTGTTACATGTCTGACAGTTACAAGAAAGAAGAATTCATATGTGACAGAAATATCTATCACTGAACCTTAGTATGATTTATCTTAATGGGGTTGTTTTAGTGGCAAGTACATGGATTATTGCCAGGCCCACTCAGATGTTTGAAAGAAATAAATGTTGTGCCACATATGAATTCACCCTCAGCCACTAGATGCCAATTAAACTGCTGGTGGTCTGTGAAAAGGTAGCACATCCTAAAAAGACACCACCTGTCACATATAAACATTTCAAGTAGCCACCACAAAAATCACTGAGAGCCCTGTCAAATGTACAGTTAGTGATGGACGAACATCAGCCGGAACGGTTCGCGAACGTGATTAAATGTTCGCAAACCACAAGTTCGCCGTGGGCCCATTCACGTTAATGGCAGGCGAACACAAAAAACGTTCAGCTCATATTTGCAGCCACCAAATACTTAGTAGAAGTGCACAAATAGTCCCACAACATGGACAGTGACATACTAGAGGGGGATCAATGACAAAAATTCCAACAAAAGATGTGTGTTTTAATCAGGGGACATTTTTATGCGTCTTAAAGGGAAATTTTCTTAAATGTGCCCTGTTGCGCTACCTAAATGCACTATGTAGAAAGTATATTATTGGTATATACCACCCCTGCTTCAATAACTTTTTTGGGGGGGCAATTGGTATTTCACACCTGTAGAAATGATTTGTTCCAATAACCCTTCTCCCTCTATATACCTGCAGTATCGCAGCAGAACCGCACACAACTGCTGCACAGTACAAATGCACTATAATATACTTTCTATGTTAGAAAGTATATTATAACATTGTACAAGGACGGCAATCCATTATAATATACATAAAGATAAAACATAACCTTTAATAATGTTACTATTAAAAGATATACCTCAAAATGAAAATAAATAAAATTATGAAAGTTAAGCAAAAAGCATAGATGTGGTAGGCAATAACAAGTGCATGGCGGCACTAAATCAGGTGCTCGGCGGCACCAAATCAGAAACCATATGTCCTACCACAATCCCGGGGGGTTTCAGTGCACATCGATAAATCCAGGAGGGAAAGCAAAAAACATCCATCTCTGGGCCAGATGATGAAAAAACATCCATCTCTGGGCTAGATGATGATGTGGTATTGAAGGACAGGGTGGGCAAAGAACTGTCCCTGATATTGCCCTGCAGGGGGGTGCTATTCTGGCCTGATAGCCTAACCACAGAGCACCCGCCCTGTTAAGAGTTACCACGTCCGGCAGGACCGGTTCTTGGTGAAATGGGGCCCTGGGGCGAAAAACAATAAGGGCCCCCCCCCACACACACACACGACACTTGCTGACTTTAACACCCCCCATCACTACAGAAATACAGCTCCTTATACCTCTTACATCAAGTGACGTCTCCTTTGATGTAGATGTTCTCTGTCCTGTCTTCTCCCTTCAGACCAGACCACCATTTTGTCGCCATTTTCCGTCTCTGTAGTTTGACAACAAAAAAAAATTATCTTAGTTTACTACTTTTCCATCATCCTTCCATCTTCTGGACAAATCATCCTACTACCCCCAATGCTGTGCCACTGTGCTCCCCAATACTATACTGCAGAAACAGATAATACCTCTGATAATACTAGTACCACACAGAGCCCCCCATATAAAATACCCCTTCTTTGTGGCCTCAGTAGAAGCCCCCATAGTGTCCCATAAAAATGTGCCAGTATCAAGTGCCTATCGATGCCCCCCATGTGCCAGTAACAAGTGCCTGTCTTACCCCCCATTATGCCAGTATCAAGTGCCTCCCCTCCATGTGTCAGTATCAAGTGGCTCCCCCCATGTGTCAGTATCAAGTGCCTCCCCCCATGTGTCAGTATCAAGTGCCTAACCCCCTGTGTGCCAGTATGAAGTCCAACCCCCATGTGCCAGTATCAAGTGCCAACCCTCCCATATGCCAGTATCAAGTGCCAAACCCCCACCCCCATGTGCTAGTATTAAGTGCCAAACCCCACACCCCCATGTGCCAGGATCAAGTGCCAGCCCCCCCCCCCCTATATGTGCCAGGATCAAGTGCCTCCTGCTCCCCCCATGTTGCAGTAAAAGTCCGGCATAAAAAATAAAAAAAAACACTTATACCTACCTCCAGGACACAGTGATGCGATGCAGGCCTCTTCCGGCCTGTGTCCTGTGCTGTACGACTCAGGTGGCACGATGACGTCATCGCGCCGCCTGCACCAGACTTTTATAGGCTGCCGACACAAGGCCCGCAGCCTATCAGAGGTATAGGGAAGGGAGACGCCTCTCCCTCCCCAGCCCCTCAGCACAGTCATCTGTATCGCTGTCCTGAGGACAATGGAAGCGTTCATCCCCTGTGACCTGCTGGTGTCGGGTGGTCGGCTTGGGGGCCCCTAAGGACGCGTGGGGCCCGGGGGCGATTGCCCCCCTTGCCTCTATGGAAGCGCCGAAGCAGCAGTCCGGAACCTTACCCTATATAAAAATGGCCCTAGTAAGCCCCTGACTTACAGGTGATCACTATATAGATATATCTATGTGTTTTTGACTCATTATAAAAGTATATTATAAGTATGACACACCCCTGTGTGTATCACACCTATCAATAGCACACCTATACCAGTCCTTGAAAGGACTTTTTTGGCCATATTAGCTAACGTTTGGTGTACCTAACAGCCTGTCCCTTCTCCACACAGCGACCTCTCCCTACACTGGCAAAAGACAGAATGCAAAATGGCGGCCAGATCAGGTTTATTTATAAGGTAGGGGGTATGTCCATATGCTGAAACATCTCAATTGGTTGTTCTGTATCACCTGATGATGCTTTACAATGTTCTTGACAATGTAAAAGAGTATGGTGGGCGCAAATATGGCCATATGTTTGCATGTTTGGCGAACCACGAACGAATAAAGTTTGCCGCGAAACGACCGCCGGGCGAACCGCAAGGCCATCTCCATGTACAGTATCATCCGATTTTAGGTCCAACATAATGTGCTGTTCCATTTCATAACAATAAGGCCCCTTTTAGACGAGCAAGTTTTTTTTTTCACTCATCACTTGTGCGTTGAGTGAAAATCGCAGCATGTTCTATATTCTGTGTTTTTAATGCAGCCCTGGCCCCATAGAAGTGAATGGGGCTGCGTGAAAAAAGCATTGCATCCACAAGCAAATGCAGATGTGATGCGTTTTTCACTGATGGTTGCTAAGAGCTGTTTGTAAACCTTCATTTTTTTTATCATGTGCGTGAAAAAATGCATCAATGCGCATTGCACCCACGCGAAAAATACTGAACAACTGAACGCATTCGCAGACAAAACTGACTGAACTTTCTTGCAAAATGGTGCAAGTTTTCATGAACGCACCCTGAAAGCATTTGGATCTAATCCAAATTGTTTGTGTGCAAGAGGCCTAATAAGGTAGATTTACCAAAGAATAGTGTTTTACACTGGTCTTTGATATTCCCTGCACTCGAAGAGGATGTTCTCAAATTATTGAACAGAACAAGCCTCTCCCTGTATGAGGCACATCCTCCTGCACCTATGCGCCAGACTAAAATCTACGGTATCTCTGAGCTTCAGTATGTGCAAAAAGAAGCCAAGGCAGCACTCAAGTATCATTGTCAAACAGTGGGTGATTTATTAACCCATGTGATAGCAGCAACGTTTCAGCTCACTCCATGGAGCATTTGTCAAGCCATAATACATAGTGCAAAGTCAGGTGCTTATATAGCATACATGATTAACAAAGTGATTACACAATTACAAATCAATATCCATAAAAAACAGCATTAAAATCCATGAAAAAATTATATAAGCAAAGTGTCCATGATTTTGTAACAAATATATCCAAACAATCAGTCATAAAGTGCAATGTGCCAGTGATAAATGCATAAATTCATGTGTTACAATACATATCATAAAGGACCCTTCATTAACCAATATCGGATCTCAGGTGTAGACATCATATTGCGCAGGTGTGGAGTACTTCTCATCCCGCGAGAATAGCCTATCGCATAGAGGACATAGGAGCCCACAACCAAGATGGCGACCTGCTACTAAATACCATCTGGGCATGCTCTGGCACATAGAAAGGTGAATGCAGTCTGTCAATCACATGATCATGTCACATGACCGCCATTCGCACACAAACAGTCCATTCTACAGTATTTCCTTTGTATTTACTTACATAGGTGTCTCCCAAAAGATAATAAGACTATGTACAAGAGGCATTATTGTGAAAAAAAAAAGTGATCAAAAAGTGTCCAGTCCAAAATGATTCATACCCTTCTCATTAATCAAAAGAAAAGCCTGTATTGGCTATTACAGCAATCAAACGCTTCCTATAATTGCAGACCAGCTTTTTGCATGTCTCCACGGGTATTTTTGCCCATTCAGCTTTACCAATGAGCTCCAAATCTTTCAGGTTGGAGGGTCTTCTTGCCATCACCCTGATCTTTAGCTCCCTCCACAGATTATTAATTGGATTCAAGTCTGGACTCTGACTCGGTCACTCCAAAATGTTAATGTTGTTGTCTGCTAACAATTTCTTCACCACTTTTGCTGTGTGTTTTGGGTCATTGTCATACTGAAATGTCCACTGGTGCCCAAGGCCAAGTTTCTCTGCAGACTGCCTGATGTTATTGTTAAGAATCCTCATGTATTGCTCTTTTTTAATGGTGCCATTTACTGTGATTAGGTTCCCTGGTCCATTGGCTTAAAAACACCCCTAAAGCATTAGGTTCCCACCACAATGTTTGACAGTGGGGATGGTGTTCTTTGGGTTGACGGCTTCTCCCTTTTTACGCCAAATGAAGGAAACATAATTGTGACCAAACAATTCAATTTTTGTTTCATCTGACCATAACACAGAAGACCAGAAGTCTTCTTCTTTGTTCATTTGAGCTTTTGCAAAGGCCAAGCGAGCTTTTGTGTGCCTTATCCGGAGAAGTGGCGTTCTCCTTGGTCTGCATTGTGCAGTGTCCGTTGGATTGTCTGCCTTGAGACATTGCCACCAGCAGAGCCTGGATTCACCAGGATGGCCTTGGTGGTGATCCTTGGATTATTTTTCACCTCTCTAACTATCCTCCTGGCCAGCACAGGTGTCTTTTTTGGCTTTTAACCACGTCCTCTGAGATTTTCCACAGTGCGGAACATCTTGTATTTTTTGCTCAAATGTAAATAAAAGCTGAGTTTTTTTTTTTTAAACAATAATGCCTCTTGTACATCGTCTTATTATCTTTTGGGAGACACCTATGTCATTTCCTGTCAAAAAATTACTTGCTGGTTGAATAAAAGTAACTAAGTCTAAATTTGCCAGGGGTATGACTAATTATGGGCAGCACTGTATGTTGGTTCAGACGTGTTTTGACGTCCCAAGTTGTTTCCGCAACGTACCACAGGTTACACGAGCATGATAGCAGGTAAATAATGTATGCAGAATCGCAGGTAAGGTACTGTTGGATTCTAATTGTTTTACCAGAGACTGGATTAAAAAAAGAATTGCCCCTTATCATGTAAGGGCAATTGATGCAATTGCATCACGGGTAGCAGCCCTTGCGAGTGGAGCCAAAACACATGCTGCAATTAACTCTGGAGAACCCAACGTCTGACTTGACTAGTTTGTCACCTAAATTTTGACTCCTGCGGAAGGAACATAGTGGAAGAACCCTAAACTCCTCTATATTGTCAAACCCATTGGCCAAAATGGGCCAGTATTTCCTGACAATAGATTAGACTATTGTCCACTGATTATGGTCTATTGATGCTATAATCAGTGATGAATGGAATCCTGTGCAAAGCACTTTAGGGTCTCCTTGGATCTCCATTTATCATTCTTGTTTTGGTTTTACATATACTATCAGATATCAAACTCTTGGGATATCCCCTAGTACGGAATTTTGTGGCCAGTAGATTTCTGTCTTTATTTAAGCCATAAAACTGGCATAAATAAAAATATGGCTTTACATTGGTTGTCATGTACCCTTTTCAGAAAGTGGTGAGGGCAGCATAGAAACACCACTTGTGACAATATTTTGTTGCAAAGCGTTTTAAAAGTCATTAACACTGTGTTTGCAAAAAACTGTAGCTGGCAGATGACACATCTCTCCCATAGGGCTCATCCACACAAACCTATTTTATTTCTGCTTCCGTTCCATGTTTTTTTTGCGGACCGCATGCAGAAACATTCACTTCAATGGGTCCGCATAAACAACAGAAGGTGCTCCGTGTGCATTTAGTTTCCGTATTTCCATTCCGCAGAAAATAAACGGATTTGTTTTGTGGAATTACGGAACATAAGAGGGCTTAAATCAGAGAGAAAAAAAACTTCAAAAACAGAACGACGGATCCGTGAAAAATGGACCGTAAAACAACAACTGTCGCGTGCATGAGCCCATAGTGTCAAGTCATGAAGAAAACAGACTACCTCATACTAATTTAACTTAGACGACCACCTCCATACATTTATGGATGAAGTAGTCTGTTTAAAAATGGCACGGTAATGACAAGTTAACCAGGGGCCTGCTATTACAAATTGCAGAGGTCCAGGGATAATGTCTGTGATCAGCAATAACAGCAATCAGATTCCATGGTTAAATGTGACCACGGCATCTGAAAGCTGAAAACCTGGAAGCACTGCACTTGCTAGCCTGAAATGGATCCCCCATGTGGGGATTGAAGGAGCTGTTTGTTTTCTCTTAAGAAACCCAGCATATCACAGCTGTAGTCCCTATGAAGGCCTGCAGGTGACAGGGCTCCATACGATAACCGCAAATAGGGGCTAATTAATTGCAATGTTAAATGTGGTCTTCATTAGTTAAATATGAGGCAACTGCGGACTAATTGACCATGTGGCTCTTGACTGCAGCTGTCTGTGACTGGACCAGATCACTACAGCTCAGGAAAGGCAGGGAGTAAAAAAGAATCCTCTGGGTCTGAAGGAGATAAGAGAGTTCTTTTACATATGGGGCCAAAACAAGCACTGATTACTTAAAGAACTTCCACACTAGGTGATGCTCTGCTATGACATGAAGCCTGATTCTCTGCTATGACATGAAGCCTGATTCTCTGCTATGACATGAAGCCTGAATCTCTGTCCCATTGAAATTTCCGGGAAGTTTGGCCGAACTTCTCGAACCCGAACATCCAGGTGTTTGCTCAACTCTACTTATGAGGGCTTATTTCTTGTGGAATGTAACATGAAGAGAAGAAACAAAGTATCTTGCGGCACTCACCAAAGTTGAAACAGTGTAAGAATTCTTCCTCTTCAGGACAATTGTGAGCGGGGTGCAGCGGCGGACAGCTAGTTATAGGTGATCGACGGCTACGGCCGTTTCGCGCACACTATCGCGCTTCTTCTGGCCGCGGAGAACGTCATTGCGCAATCTAGCGCTTTATAGAAACAACGCCCCGTAGCCATGACCGTGAGTAACAGCTGGGCGCATATATTAGTGACGTTAAAATCACAAGCACGAGAAAGATTACATACAAATTTGTACCATATACTTAGTTGTGCAATAATGATTATACAGACATACTTGTGTAATGCGGCTAACTATGCAGTAGTATTACTAATGCATATAACATAGGGAGACACAGCTATCCAGGAGAAGATCCTCCTCTTAAGGGGTCCACTATCTCACCATAACAGAACTCTACACAAATGGGTTTCATCGTTTCATAATTCACATCTTAGAGGAATATGGACATGTCATTCCTGTCGTTCAGCCCCGCTGCTCCGGTACATATGATCCACCTTTCTTTCCTCTGCAGGAGCAGCCGGTGTCGATCACCTCCCATGGGGATGGGTCAAACTTGTTCCACTCCTGCAAAGGAAAGACAACGCGGATGGCTGCCATGCGCAGCTCTAAAGTGCTCAATCAAGCGGGGGCATCCCTTGCCTGATCTAATGGAATTGACATGTTCCTGTATACTCTCAAAAAGTGGGCGGATTGTTTTGCCAATATAAAACCTCTTGCATGGACAAAAAAATCACATAAACGACGTAGGGTGTTCGACAAGCAAATCCCAGTTTTTGTTTATTACCCACTTGATAATGTCAGCAGCGGGACTATATTTAAATGTGAAGGCAAAGCGGGATTGCTCAATACTCCTATCTTCCTCAACAAGTCTCCATCGAGTGCAGCTGCGCTCCGGAATGCTGTTGAGACTACTCTAGGCGGGTAACTCCGATCCAATAATCAGTTCCTAAGCTCATTTGCCTGCCGATAAAATCCGTCATCGGTGTCGTTGATCCTCCGCAAATGGACAAATTGTCCATATGGGACGGCTCCCTTCACCGATGGCGGATGAAAACTGGTCTGGTGGAGCAGCGAGTTAGTCGCCGTGGGCTTATGGAAGCCTGCGGTGTGTAATACACCGTCCTCTACAGTAATGTGCACATCTAGGAAGTCCAGCGATCCACCCCCAAAATTGAGAGTGAATCGTATGTTCATCCGGTTGTGTGCGTTGAGGTAGTCCACAAATTCGCAACACGACTCTGCCGCCTGACCAGACCAAAAAAAAAAAAAAAAAACATCGTCAACATAACATAAAAATAAATGTATAAACAGCAGGAAGGGGTTACCCACCGAGAATATATATGTCTCTTCAAATACCGCCAGCTATAGGTTCGCAAAGGTGCAAGACACCGGCGTGCCCATTGCAGTACCTAGTACCTGGCGGTACCACTGTCCGTCGAACTGGAACATATTGCTGTTGAGAACTTAATCAAGTGCCTCATAAATGAAGCTATTGAACATAATTCCCTTGTCGCTCCTGTTGAGTACGAGATTTATGGCCCGAAGCCCTAAATCATGGGGAATCCTAGTATACAGACTCTCGACATCCAAGGACACCAGGCTAAACTCCCTCCGCTACTCAAGAAACTGGAGTGCACGGAGGAAGTTATTTCTTGTGGGACAAGTTGTATTTTCTAATGGCACTATGCAGTGGGAAGCTGGATTTTTTTTTCCAAATAGGGTAGAATTGGGGGGAAAAAAACACAGTTCTGTGTTTGTGAGTTGAAGTGACAAAAATTGTGAGTTGAAGTGACAAAAAATGGTGAATTGGCAGTTTTTATTTTTAATTCCTGTTACGCCATTTGCCGTATGTTTAATATTGTTATAATATTGTTATAGTTTAATTGTATGGGCATTTTTTGCACACGGCGATGCCCATGTTGTTTATTTTTCTTTTAAGGAAAGGGGGGTGATTTGAACTTTTAAAAGTTTTTGCAACTATAAAAAAAATATATATATATATATAATTTTTATTTATTTTTTACTTTTTTTTTAAATCACCCTGGGTGACAATAACTGGCAATTATTAGATTGCTCATTGTGTTCGTTGTTGGCTATATAGCCATCATTAAACACTTAATTTTCAATATAACAATACAATGACACCACCTAGTGGCCTGTATTGGTATATTCCTCTAATAGACTCTGAAGACTGCTTGAAGCTTTGTTTTTTTTAGAATATTGTAACAGGTTCCCCGATCTCAGCGGGGAAATGCTGTTACAGGAGCGGTAGCGCGTGGATTCTGCTTCTGGACTGCTCAGATGCCATGGTCACATTTGATTATGGCATCTGAAGGGGAAAATGTATGCGATTAGCCTTATATGTGTATGGTAGGTTGGCTCAGGAATTTATTACAATACTTATTTGCAATTAGATGGGCTCATTGCTAAAAGTGAAAAATTGGCCTGGTAAGCAAGGGAGGTAAACACTCCTGTAATGAAGTAGTTAACAATCATATGTTACTACTGGATCTTGAGCAGATATCTTTATTAGTGTTGGTCGAGCACAAAAGTGCTCGAGTAAAACATCTCGGGATGCTCGGGTGCTCTACCGAGCACAATGGAAGTCAATGGGAGAACCCGAGCATTAAACCAGGCACCCCCTGCTCTGAAGAGGGGAGGGTGTCTGATTCATAGTAAAAGTTCAGAAATTGATGGAAACACCACTGAAATGATCCAGGAACAGCATGGGGAGGATGTCTAGATGCATCTTTGACTCCCAGGTCACTGCTGGGAACGATGTTGTACAAGTAGTATGCCACTTTTACAAACTGACAATAATATGCAACAAACCAAAGATGAAATCGATTTTAGATGAAAAATTGTTAGGAAACGGTCTTTCCTATAGATTTACTTGTATATAAAGTGCAAGGAAGAGGCACTCTGATACAACCTGTATATCACATAAAGGAAGGCCTTATTCACATTGTGGTACAATTGCTCAAGTAGTGGGACTCATACACCCAAAGTCTATGCAACAAGTGAAAGGGCTGCAAATAATTACAAGGAAACGGTACACCAATACACCCTTTATTGCACATAAAGGAGGGAATCATACACACCCTTGAAAAATTATGATTGATGGCCTGCTGGTGACCCTCTAAAACATTACGGGTGAGCTGGCCATCTAAAAAAAAATGTAGGCGAGGGTCTGCTGCCGAGTTGACCATCTAAAAAATATTGTGGCCGGGAACCTGCTGCTGAGCTAATGCAGCACGCCAGACCTGCAGGGTATAGCGATAGTGAGGTCACGGTTATGGGCAATCGAGGGTTACTCACTTTTCTGAGGAGAACCCTGGGCAGGCATGCAAAAGTGAAGGAGAGGTAGACACTAGTTCCTCTGGGGCACACTCTGTAAATAGGGACCAGGCCTGATGGTATGTGAGGTGCCCTGGATGTTGCAGGTGTTTTGAGTGCCTTAGGTCCCTTTTAAGGACTGTGACGCCAGTGCCTGTAACGGTGGCACACCGGTTTGCAGGAGGATTAATGGAGTACACAGTTGGTAAACCAAACGTTGCTTTACTTTAGGAAACAGTCCACATTTATACAAGCAGTTGCAGTGATGTATAATGCAGTCCTTTATAGTACATATGCACAGGAGGTTTACTTGATAGCGCAGCAGGTTTCAATCTTGCAAGATACTTGGAGGGTATACAGTTAATGCTTTGCAGTACAATGCTGCTCTATCCCCACAGCTATTCTAGCTGGCTGGATCCCAAGGCCCGGATGCCTAATTGCTGGCTTGAATCCTTGGTATATAAAATCCTTCCTCCAGTATTGGCACTTGCTTTAGGTTACAGTACCTTTGTTTCCTAGCTGGCTTCTCTGCTGGAGTGGAAAGGTGGCTGTAGGTTTCTCCCAGGAGGTGCTCTCCTACTACTGGGGTGTCTCAACTGAGCTAGCTTAGCTTTGGGAGCTTCAGGCTGACTAGGTGACACTTCTAGTCCCCTGGCATACACTAACTCTCCCCTGTCTGGGCCTTCCTATATATATCTAGGGCTCTCTAGCTCCCTCTAACGTCTGGGTGGCTAAACTGCACCCTGACAGGCCTGACACCCAGATAACACAGGGAAATACAACACATGACAGTAAATGCGATAAACACATTAACCCTTGTGTAGTGCCCACCTTTACCTAGTGGGACACTACATACACCCACGCTATGACGTTGCCCGTCCTCAACGCAACATGAAGGGGTCCGCCCAGCTGGAAAACGCAGCCTGAAAGACAAAAACGAGAACAGGCATGCACAGCAACCACCACATTAGCAATATAAATATGACAGACAGTGTCGCTGAAAGGTGTGGTGAAAAGGGGCGTCGTTCTCTTCTCTCAGGATAATGTAATGGGACAGGGGCGCTGACCTGGTGCAGCATATCAATAATACCAGGATAGTCCATTATAAAAGTAGAAGTGCAAATTGTCCATAATAAAACAGTAGTAATCCATAGAAAATGCAAACAAGCATAAGTCCTTGGAGGCTCAAAGGATAACATGAGTCCGTACCCAGGCTTGCAAAGGGTTAAACAGGGGTTTCCCATGAGGGGCTACCTGGGCCCATAATGTAGTCTCCAAACCTCACAGGTGGGTGCCCCCTGGTAGAACAGGTGGACCTCCTTACTGGCAGGGGTTCTTCTTGCCTGGACTCAGGAAGGTCAGAGGAGCCCACTGCCTCTGGAGCTACTTCAGGAGCTCTCTGGAGCAAGGTGTCCTGAGGCTGAGGGCTAACAAGAACTGTAGCTGGGACCATCAAGTTCAACCAGGGTGTGAGAAACCAATGGAGCGGTTCTTCATGTGGAGCAGTTCTCCACAGCCTGCATAGGGTCCATAGGTGGAGCTGGCAATTCCGGTTCAGTAGACTCCGGCTCCATATCCTCTGCCGCCGGTTCTCCTTATATACAAGGCTTTAACCGATTCCTATAAACAATTTGAGAACCTTTACCTTCTCTGGAGACTTGGTAAATATGTGCTTCAGCATTAGGGATGGCAGAAATAATATAGGGAATCCTTTCCCATTTTCCAACTTGCTGGTTCGGTGGTTGTTTTTCAACCATACCTTGTCTCCTAGAGCTAAGGGTTCTGCATGGGCAGCCTGGTCATAGTCTTTTTGTTGTCATTCCCGAGCATTCTCCATACGTTCCTGAACGATCTCCTTAGCATTGAGGAGACGTCTTTGGTGCTCCACTACCCAATCAGTCCTTGGCAGTGGGTTAATCACATCTGGCACTTGCACACCCAGGGAGTGATCCGCAGGCAACCTCCCTTGTCGGCCAAACATCAAATAGAACGGGGTGTAACAGGTGAATGGTGTTGTTATAAGTATACATGAGCTGTGGCAACAGAGTAGGCCAATCACCCCTCGTCTCAGGGGGTACTGCTCTCAGCATTTCAATGAGAGTTTGATTCATCTTTTCACAGAGCCCGTTACCTTGCGGATGATAGGAGGTGGTCCGGACTTTCTGGCAATTATGCAGCAGGCACATCTCTTGAAACAGCTGTGACTCAAACGCAGACCCATGGTCGGTGAGGATTCTCTCTGGGCAGCTGTAGGGCAGAAGGAAATGCTTCCAGAACGCCTCTGCTGTAGTCTTAGCTGTCAGGTCTTTCACAGGCACTGCTACGACAAACTTAGTGAAATGATCAATATTAGTCATGGCATAAGTATACCCCGAGCGACTCGGCTCCAACTTCACATGATCAATAGCAACAAGTTCTAAAGGAGTTTTACTTACAATAGGATGGAGAGGCGCCCTCTGATCATGGCGTTCAGTTCGCCCCACAGCACAGGCAGTGCATTCTCTGCACCATTTCTCAATATCTTCTCTCATCCCAATCCAATACAATCTTCTGCGAATAGTGGCCTCAGTCTTCTGTACGCCGAAGTGTCCAGACTGGTTGTGATACATCTCCAACACCAGACTGGCATCTCAACGTGGTATGAGGATTTGATATATCCTATCACAGGACACTGGATCCAGACTCCTTCTGAGCAACAGGCCTCTTTGAAGGAATAGTTGGTGGCAATGTCTCCACAGTCTCGCTAGTTCTGGGTCGGCACTCTTCCTGCGGATTCTCTCTGGGATTTTCCCACTGGTAAGGAAGTCGAGCAGTTCACCGAGGACTCTACTTTCGGACTGAAGCTTAATCCACCTTTCTTGGTCGCCTCTGGACTCAGGAACATCTGATGAGGGAGGATGAGCAGCAGGGAGGTTTTCAGTATGGATATTATCCTGCTGGGCAAATTTATTGTAGAACGCTGGCATTTCCACTTCTTCCCAGGCATCTTTTGGTTCATCTGGGGCTTCTGTAGTGGGAAGCCGCGACAGAGCATCAGCATTATCGTTGGAGCGGCCTGCTCGGTATTTCACAGTGAAGTCATAGTTGGCAAGGCGGGAGGCCCATATTTGCTCCAGTGCCCCTAGTTTGGCTGTATTCAGATGCGCCAGGGGGTTATTGTTCGTGAAGGCAACAAATGGTGTGGCAGCGAGATAGTCTTTAAACTTTTTGGTCACAGCCCACACTAAGGCAAGAAACTCCAGCTTGAAGCAACTGTAGTTCTGGTCATTCCACTCAGCTCCCTTCAGGGATCTGCTGGCATAGGCAATTACCCTCTCTTTGTTATCTTGCACCTGAGCCAACATGGCCCCCAGGCCTCTTTTCCTGGAATCCGTGTAGAGGTGGAACGGCTTCTGATAATCTGGGTAACCCAGAACAGGGGGTTCAGTCAACTTCCTCTTTAAGAGCTGAAAGGCAATTTCCCGTTCTTTGTTCCATTCAACAGGAATAGGAGTTTTTGGGCTCTTCTTTGGATGCCCCCTCAGGCGTTCCTGGATGGGATCCACAATTTGCGTGAAATGCGGGATGAAACGCCTGTAATACCCTGCAAAACTGAGAAAGCTTCTTACCTCTTTCACGGTGGTAGGAGTAGGCCAGTTGCGGACAGCAGCAAGTTTATCAGGATCAGGCTGTACTCTTTCGGCACTGACAACGTGCCCGAGGTATTTGACCGCTGGTTTCAGCAGGTGGCACTTGGATGGCTTGATTTTGAGGCCATATTTAATAAGAACTTGAAACACTTCACCCAGGTGCTTTAAATGGTCCTCATACGTCTTGGAGTATATAATGACGTCATCCAGGTATAATAGTACAGTCTCAAAATTCCTATGGCCTAAACAACGTTCCATCAGCCTCTGGAACGTTCCTGGAGCGTTACACAGTCCAAACGGCATATAATTGAATTCAAACAGGCCCATAGGTGTAGTGAAAGCAGTTGTTTTTTTCTCAATCTTCTGGGGCCATGGGTACTTGCCAGTATCCACTGGTTAAGTCCAAGGTGGAGAAATATGCTGATGACCCCAGGGCAGTTAAGGACTCTTCAATGCGTGGCAATGGATATGCGTCTTTGTGGGTGATTTGATAGATTTTTCTGTAATCCACGCAGAACCTTAAGCTGCCATCTTTTTTTCGGACAAGAACTAGGGGCGCAGCCCAGGGACTATGACTGTCCCGAATTATATTAGTCTTTTATCTCTTGTATCATCTCTTTCACAGACTGATAGGTAGTAGGTGGTATGGGTCTGTATCTCTCCTTAATAGGAGGATGAGAGCCAGTGGGTATCGTGCGTTTGATTACACTGACCTCTCCGTAGTCCGTGGAGTGCTTGCTGAAAGCCTGGTGGTGCTCCTTCACCAGATTCAGGACTCCCTCTATTTGCTCCTTCGGGGTGGATTTGTTCCCCACATGTAGTTCTTCCCACCAGGATGTCGTAGGGAGGCTGCTGCTCTGTGTGGTCTGGAACGCCTCCGTGGCAGGCAGACGGATCACATCCTGGAAAGACACCTGAAAAAGCTGAGCAACGGGACAGTGTTTAAGGAGAGTAACGGGATGATCACCAAAGTTAATTAAACGGACAGGCACTTTACCTTGAGACACGGTCACCAGGCTCTTGGCTGTCCGTATGAAGGGATGATTCTCAATGGGAATAGGTTCTACTAGGGCTTGATAGTCCTGGCCCTGGATCCCTAACACGGCACCACAGGATGATCTGGGAATTTGGAGGCAGAATTACCGGCCGGTTATCCCGGATCCGGACAGTACAAATTTCTCCTTTTTTTGTTGGCAAACCTTTGTTGAGCACACAGCACACTGATAGTCTTTTGAATAACTCTTCTGGAAGCAGGCGAGGCTGAAGATATAGTTTGATTCAATGCGTCAAGCACTTCGGAGTAACAATTTTTAAGAACATTAGTCCCTAAGATCACAGGGTGTCCTCCTTTATCTCCTGCTTGTACCAAAATCACGCCTTGCTGTGGCAGGGTGGCTTCTCCCACCTGAAGAGTAGGTTCCCAGTATCCATGGACCTTCACTGGCTTACCGTTGCTGGCAATGACGTCTATCCAGGACTCTGGTGGCTGGGTGAGGAGACTTGGATCCCAGAACTTGTCAAAGGCAGGCCGTTGAATGGTGGTGACCTGTGACCCAGGGATACTACATACTTAGGCATCCAGCTTGGGTCACATGGTGGTGACCTTTGACCCAGGGATCCTACATACTTAGGCATCCAGCTTGGATCCTTTGGACCTACTGTTCTATCTCCCGAGGGGCGGTCCTCTGCCTCAGCGGTTGCCCGTTTAACTGCCAGCACATTGATTCAGTATGTGCATATTTTTTGCAATGGTGGCAGACAGGCTGCTTTCTACTTCTGGACCGGTAACTCGGTCGCCCATCAGGCTCTTTTGGATATACATCCCTATAGGTAGGTGGGAGTCTTGGAGGAAAAGGGCCTTCATCTTCCAGTAACAATGGTCTCTCCCACTCCTCTACTTTATTGCACACTTTCTCTAAGCTTAGAGTAAGATGGTTCACTTGCTCCATTAGTGCTGCCACTACATCTGACTGGAGCCTGGGTAGCCTGGCTGACCCCTGCAGGCCCCACATTAACAGTCTTTGGCTGACAAGCCTGAGGTTCATGGAAAATTGCTGGCCCTGCGGCAGGGTTCTGGCCTAGTATACTGATGGCCAATTCCTTAAAATCCAAAAATGTGCAGTGGGGGTGCTGAGCTGACAACATCCGCAGCTGGCCCTTTAAATGCTCAGTACTTATGCCCGCAATGAACTGCTCTCTAAGAGTCCTGTCCTGGTCCTCAACCTCTTTGGGATCCACTTGGACCACAGCTCTCATTGTCTCTTGTAAGGACAGGGCAAAATCGCGAAGAGACTCTCCAGGCTGCTGCTTTCTGCTGAAGAAACACATTTTAACCTCTGACACCATTCTGGCATCAAATGTGGTGCCCAATCTATCAAAAATCTGTTCCAAGCTACTCTTCTCAGAACGGGGCCATGACATGATTTCCCTGCGGGTGGCCCCTTCTAACTGAGCTAGGAGAATCTCCATTTGTTGTTCGGCAGATATGGGATAAAGCCGGAACAAGGCCAGTATCTGATCCCTAAAGTCCTTTAACTTATGGGCTTCCCCTGAATAACGTGGGAACCAAGGGGCCCCAAAATAATACGGCATGGTTAGCGGCATCAGGCTTGGCGGTGCCGCAGCAGCAGGTGCCCTAGGGTCAGCTGTGGGTACTTCAGAAGGCACGACTGGGGCCACCTGCCCGATTTCTTCAGGTGCGGACATGGCGTTAATAGGCGGGTATGGCCCTTTAAATGTAGCGGAGCGGACCAGAGCGGCAATGAATTTTTTTTTTCAGGTAAAGTCTTTGGTCACTAATAGGGGACCCTCTCCGGTGCCCTGGCAGGGGTCGGGAATGTTCCGGTAAGGTAATCAGAAGGGCCGGCAAAAGATTAAAGTTGGTTCTTACTCCGGTGATGCTCGCTCCAGATCTCGCGAGATGCGTGGCTACGTGCGTTGGGCGTCCTGCGTACAGCGTCAGCAGGTAGGCGCGGCCTCTCGCAGCTCTAGGACCCAGGTAGGCAGCACCTTTTCTTCCAGACAGGGCGGCGTTCTTCCTCCTTGTTGGCTGGGCGATGACTCCACCTTGTTCTTTTTCGCGCCAAAGTCCTTTTTTTTTCCGCGCCAAACGGGTCTCACAAGGCACACTTGCAATCCAGTCAGGTTAAGCGGCCAACTTTGAGCACAATCGCTGTCTATTCACTGACAGCAAGCAGTGGCTTAAGCAAACGGCAAACAGTCCATACAATTTATTCTTCACACCGCAAATTATTACAGTTCTCTTTGGCCCAGCAATTTTTAATAAAGCATTTAGGGCTTGGTCACTTTAAGGTAAATAACGGCACACAGTTTTTGTATCCGCGCAGGAATGATCGTATCCTGTTCGTGACGACAATTTATGCAGTACTCCAGACCTGCAGGGTATAGTGATAGTGAGGTCACGGTTATGGGCAATCGAGGGTTACTCACTTTTCTGAGGAGAACCCTGGGCAGGCATGCGACAGTGAAGGAGAGGTAGACACTAGTTCCTCTGGGGCACACTCTGTAAATAGGGACCAGGCCTGATGGTATGTAAGGTGCCCTGGATGTTGCAGGTGTTTTGAGTGCCTTAGGTAAGGTCCCTTTAAGGCCAGTGCCTGTAACGGTGGCACACCGGTTTGCAGGAGGATTAATGGAGTACACAGTTGGTAAACCAAACGTTGCTTTGCTTTAGGAAACAGTCCAACTTTATACAAGCAGTTGCAGTGATGTATAATGCAGTCCTTTATAGTACATATGCACAGGAGGTTTACTTGATAGCACAGCAGGTTTCAATCTTGCAAGATACTTGGAGGGTATACAGTTTATGCTTTGCAGTACAATGCTGCTCTATCCCCACAGCTATTCTAGCTGGCTGGATCCCAAGGCCCGGATGCCTAATTGCTGGCTTGAATCCTTGGTATATAAAATCCTTCCTCCAGTATTGGCACTTGCTTTAGGTTACAGTACCTTTGTTTCCTAGCTGGCTTCTCTGCTGGAGTGGAAAGGTGGCTGCAGGTTTCTCCCAGGAGGTGCTCTCCTACTACTGGGGTGTCTCAACTGAGCTAGCTTAGCCTCAGGAGCTTCAGGCTGACTAGGTGACGCTTCTAGTCCCCTGGCATACACTAACTCTCCCCTGTGTGGGCCTTCCTATATATATCTAGGGCTCTCTAGCTCCCTCTAACGTCTGGGAGGCTAAACTGCACCCTGACACCCAGATAATACAGGGAAATACAACACATGACCGTAAATGCGATAAACACATTAACCCTTGTGTAGTGCCCACCTTTACCTAGTGGGACACTACACTAACCATCTAAAACATTATGGATGAGGGCCTGCTGCTGAGCTGACCATCTAAAAATTTAGAGGTGAGGGTCTGCTGCTGAGCTGACCCTCTAAAACATTTGGAGCGAGTGCAGCCCAATAAGCATGTTGATATAATGGAGGAGAAGGAGGAGAAAAGGGAGATTAAACCATATACCATTTTAGTGGTGGAAGGGGTGCTTGGGAAAACAGTGTATTCAATATACCACAAAAGCCACATTTATGGTATTCCACAACTGCCCTCTGCTGCTCACAAAGCCTGGCCAACGTGTGGAATGTGGAGTTCTAGCGCGTGCTCACTTCGCACAACAGTCTGTGAGCTGCAGTGTTGCCAGACCGGCGGAAGCTGTCGACTTGCGTAAATGTGCACATACGTGACACACCTTCACCAGTAGCTCAGGCAAATTGTGGTTAGGGATGAGCGAACCCGAACTATATAGTTCGGGTTCGTACCGAATTTTGGGGTGTCTGTGACACGGACCCGAACCTTGACATTTTCGTAAAAGTACGGGTTCGGGTTCGGTGTTCGTCGATTTCTTGGCGCTTTTTGAAAGGCTGCAAAGCAGCCAATCAACAAGCGTCATACTACTTGCCCCAAGAGGCCGTCACAGCCATGCCTACTATTGGCATGGCTGTGATTGGCCAGAGCACCATGTGACCCAGCCTCTATTTAAGCTGGAGTCTCATAGCGCCGCCCGTCACTCTGCTCTGATTAGCGTAGGGAGAGGTTGCAGCTGCGACAGTAGGGCGAGATTAGGCTGATTAACTCCTCCAAAAGACTCCATCCATTGATCGATCTGCAGCTGTGGATGATTGAACTGCTGCTATTGAATTGCTCACTGTTTTTAGGCTGCCCAGAGCGTTTTTCAGACACTTTTTTCTGGGGTGATTGGCGGCCATTTTGTGTCATGTGTTGCACCAGCACAAGCTGCCACCAAGTGCATTTAACCCTCAATGGTGTGGTTGTTTTTTGGCTAAAGACTACATCAGGGTGAAGCTGTCACACCAAGTGCATTTAACCAGCAATAGTCTGTTTATTTTTTGGCCATATACTACATCAGGGGCAAGCTGCGCCTGTCACCAAGTGCATTTAACCCTCAATGGTGTGGTTGTTTTTTGGCTAAATCCTACATCAGGGTGAAGCTGTCACACCAAGTGCATTTAACCAGCAATAGTCTGTTTATTTTTTGGCCATATACTACATCAGGGGCAAGCTGCACCTGTCACCAAGTGCATTTAACCCTCAATGGTGTGGTTGTTTTTTGGCTAAAGCCTACATCAGGGTGAAGCTGTCACACCAAGTGCATTTAACCAGCAATAGTGTGTTTATTTTTTGGCCATATACTACATCAGGGGCAAGCTGCGCCTGTCACCAAGTGCATTTAACCCTCAATGGTGTGGTTGTTTTTTGGCTAAATCCTACATCAGGGTGAAGCTGTCACACCAAGTCCATTTAACCAGCAATAGTCTGTTTATTTTTTGGCCATATACTACATCAGGGGCAAGCTGCGCCTGTCACCAAGTGCATTTAACCCTCAGTAGTGTGGTTGGTCAAGCTGTCACACCAAGTGCATTTAACCATCAATAGTGTGGTTATTTTTTGGCCATATCCCAGTGTAATTCTGTCAGTAAACGTATACCTGTCACCCAGCGCCTAAATACTAGGCCTCAAGTTTATATCCAGCTAAATCTGTCGTTACTGCTGTACTGTTGTGGCTGGGCAAGTTATTTAGTGTCCGTCAAAGCACATTTTTTGTTCTGGGTTGAAATACAATTCCCAATTTAGCAATTTCCTAATTTAGTGGTTTCTGCTGTATCAGGCCTACTTTAAATGTATCCCTAAAAGGGTATATAATATTCAAGGTGCACATAGGGTCATTCTGAATAACTTCACACACACGCTACTGTGCATTTCCAAGTCTAATTCTGTCAGTAAACCTATACCTGTCACCCAGCGCCTAAATACTAGGCCTCAAATTTATATCCTGCTAAATCTGTCGTTACTGCTGTACTGTTGTGGCTGGGCAAGTTATTTAGTGTCTGTCAAAGCGCATTTTTTGTTCTGGGTTAAAATACAATTCCCAATTTAGCAATTTACTAATTTAGTGGTTTCTGCTGTATCAGGCCTACTTTAAATACATCCCTAAAAGGGTATATCAGAATCAAGGTGCTGATAGGGTCATTCTCAATAACTTCACACACACGCTACTGTGCATATCCTAGTCTAATTCTGTCCGTAAAACGTATACCTGTCACCCAGCACCTAAATACTAGGCCTCAAATTTATATCCTGCTAAATCTGTCGATACTGCTGTACTGTTGTGGCTGGGCAAGTTATTTAGTGTCCGTCAAAGCACAGTTTTTGTTCTGGGTTGAAATACAATTCCCAATTTAGCATTTTCCTAATTTAGTGGTTTCTGCTGTATCAGAGCTATTTGAAATCTATCCCTAAAAGGGTATATAATATTCAAGGTGCTGATAGGGTCATTCTGAATAACTTCACACACACGCTACTGTGCATTTCCAAGTCTAATTCTGTCAGTATACCTATACCTGTCACCCAGCGCCTAAATACTAGGCCTCAAATTTATATCCTGCTGAATCTGTCGTTACTGCTGTACTGTTGTGGCTGGGCAAGTTATTTGGTGTCCGTCAAAGCACAGTTTTTGTTCTGGGTTGAAATACAATTCCCAATTTAGCAATTTCCTAATTTAGTGGTTTCTGCTGTATCAGGCCTACTTTAAATACATCCCTAAAAGGGTATATCAGAATCAAGGTGCTGATAGGGTCATTCTCAATAACTTCACACACACGCTACTGTGCATATCCCAGTCTAATTCCGTCCGTAAAACATATACCTGTCACCCAGTGCCTAAATACTAGGCCTCAATTTCATAGTCAGCTAAATCGGTGGTTACTGCTGTGCCGGTATTAGTGTAATACGGTACCTAAATAGATAGCCAGATAGTGTTAGGTGTCTGTAAAAAAAAAAAAGGCCTGAATTTGAAATCAATTCATTGGGCCAAATTATATTTTTGTTGTTGTGGTGAACGATAACAATGAGGAAAACATCTAGTAAGGGACGCGGACGTGGACATGGTCGTGGTGGTGTTAGTGGACCCTCTGGTGCTGGGAGAGGTCGTGGCCGTTCTGCCACATCCACACGTCCTAGTTTACCAACTACCTCAGGTCCCAGTAGCCGCCAGAATTTACAGCGATATATGGTGGGACCCAATGCCGTTCTAAGGATGGTAAGGCCTGAGCAGGTACAGGCATTAGTCAATTGGGTGGCCAACAGTGGATCCAGCACGTTCACATTATCTCCCAACCAGTCTTCTGCAGAAAGCGCACAGATGGCGCCTGAAAACCAAGCCCATCAGTCTGTCACATCACCCCCATGCATATCAGGGAAACTGTCTGAGCCTCAAGTTATGCAGCAGTCTCTTATGCTGTTTGAAGACTCTGCTGGCAGGGTTTCCCAAGGGCATCCACCTAGCCCTTCCCCAGCGGTGGAAGACATAGAATGCACTGACGCACAACCACTTATGTTTCCTGATGATGAGGACATGGGAATACCACCTCAGCAAGTCTCTGATGATGACGAAACACAGGTGCCAACTGCTGCGTCTTTCTGCAGTGTGCAGACTGAACAGGAGGTCAGGGATCAAGACTGGGTGGAAGACGATGCAGGGGACGATGAGGTCCTAGACCCCACATGGAATGAAGGTCGTGCCAATGACTTTCACAGTTCGGAGGAAGAGGCAGTGGTGAGACCGAGCCAACAGTGTAGCAAAAGAGGGAGCAGTGGGCAAAAGCAGAACACCCGCCGCCAAGAGACTCCGCCTGCTACTGACCGCCGCCATCTGGGACCGAGCACCCCAAAGACAGCTTCAAGGAGTTCCCTGGCATGGCACTTCTTCAAACAATGTGCTGACGACAAGACCCGAGTGGTTTGCACGCTGTGCCATCAGAGCCTGAAGCGAGGCATTAATGTTCTGAACCTTAGCACAACCTGCATGACCAGGCACCTGCATGCAAAGCATGAACTGCAGTGAACTAAACACCTTAAAAACAAGGAAGTCACTCAAGCTCCCCCTGCTACCTCTTCTGCTGCTGCCGCCTCGGCCTCTGCTGCTACTGCCGCCTCGGCCTGTTCTGCTGCTGCCGCCTCGGCCTCTTCCTCCGCCTCTGGAGGAACTTTGGCACCTGCCGCCCAGCAAACAGGGGATGTACCACCAACACCACCACCACCTCTGTCACCAAGCATCTCAACCATGTCACACGGCAGCCTTCAGCTCTCCATCTCACAAACATTTGAGAGAAAGCGTAAATTCCCACCTAGCCACCCTCGATCCCTGGCCCTGAATGCCAGCATTTCTAAACTACTGGCCTATGAAATGCTGTCATTTAGGCTGGTGGACACAGACAGCTTCAAACAGCTCATGTCGCTTGCTGTCCCACAGTATGTTGTTCCCAGCCGCCACTACTTCTCCAAGAGAGCCGTGCCTTCCCTGCACAACCAAGTATCCGATAAAATCAAGTGTGCACTGCGCAACGCCATCTGTAGCAAGGTCCACCTAAGCACAGATACGTGAACCAGTAAGCACGGCCAGGGACGCTATATCTCCCTAACTGCACACTGGGTAAATGTAGTGGCAGCTGGGCCCCAGGCGGAGAGCTGTTTGGCGCACGTCCTTCCACCGCCAAGGATCGCAGGGCAACATTCTTTGCCTCCTGTTGCCACCTCCTCCTTCTCGGCTTTCTCCTCCTCTTCTTCCACCTGCTCATCCAGTCAGTCACACACCATCACCACCAACTTCATCACAGCCCGGGGTTAACGTCAGCAGGCCATTCTGAAACTCATATGTTTGGGGGACAGGCCCCACACTGCACAGGAATTGTGGCGTGGTATAGAACAACAGACCGACGAGTGGTTGCTGCCGGTGAGCCTCAACCCCGTCCTGGTGGTGTGCGATAATGGGCGAAATCTCGTTGCAGCTCTGGGACTAGCCGGTTTGACGCACATCCCTTGCTTGGCGCATGTGCTGAATTTGGTGGTGCAGAAGTTCATTCACAACTACCCCGACATGTCAGAGCTGCTGCATAAAGTGCGGGCCCTCTGTTTGCGCTTCCGGCGTTCACATCCTGCCGCTGCTCGCCTGTCTGCGCTACAGCGTAACTTCAGCCTTCCCGCTCACCGCCTCATATGCGACGTGCCCACCAGGTGGAACTCCACCTTGCACATGCTGGACAGACTGTGCAAGCAGCAGCAGGCCATAGTGGAGTTTCAGCTGCAGCACGCACGGGTCAGTCGCACTGCGGAACAGCACCACTTTACCACCAATGACTGGGCCTCCATGCGAGACCTGTGTGCCCTGTTGCGCTGTTTCGAGTACTCCACCAACATGGCCAGTGGCGATGACGCCGTTATCAGCATTACAATACCACTTCTATGTCTCCTTGAGAAAACACTTAGGGTGATGATGGAAGACTAGGTGGCCCAGGAGGAGGAGGAGGAAGAGGGGTCATTTTTAGCACTTTCAGGCCAGTCTCTTCGAAGTGACTCAGAGGGAGGTTTTTTGCAACAGCAGAGGCCAGGTACAAATGTGGCCAGCCAGGGCCCACTACTGGAGGACGAGGAGGACGAGGATGAGGAGGAGGTGGAGGAGGATGAGGATGAAGCATGGTCACAGCGGGGTGGCACCCAACGCAGCTCGGGCCCATCACTGGTGCGTGGCTGGGGGGAAAGGCAGGACGATGACGATACGCCTCCCACAGAGGACAGCTTGTCCTTACCCCTGGGCAGCCTGGCACACATGAGCGACTACATGCTGCAGTGCCTGCGCAACGACAGTGTCGTTGCCTGCGCAACGACACAATGTGCCCACCTTACTTCCTGCACTGGAGCGTGATAGGAAGATGCGCGAGTACAAGCGCACGTTGGTAGACGCGCTACTGAGAGCATTCCCAAATGTCACAGGGGAACAAGTGGAAGCCCAAGGCCAAGGCAGAGGAGGAGCAAGAGGTCGCCAAGGCAGCTATGTCACGGCCAGCTCCTCTGAGGGCAGGGTTAGCATGGCAGAGATGTGGAAAAGTTTTGTCAACACGCCACAGCTAACTGCACCACCACCTGATATGCAATGTGTTAGCAGGAGGCAACATTTCACTAACATGGTGGAACAGTACGTGTGCACACCCCTCCACGTACTGACTGATGGTTCGGCCCCATTCAACTTCTGGGTCTCTAAATTGTCCACGTGGCCAGAGCTAGCCTTTTATGCCTTGGAGGTGCTGGCCTGCCCGGCGGCCAGCGTTTTGTCTGAACGTGTATTCAGCACGGCAGGGGGCGTCATTACAGACAAACACAGCCGCCTGTCTACAGCCAATGTGGACAAGCTGACGTTCATAAAAATGAACCAGGCATGGATCCCACAGGACCTGTCCGTCCCTTGTCCAGATTAGACATTAACTACCTCCCCTTAACCATATATTATTGTACTCCAGGGCACTTCCTCATTCAATCCTATTTTTATTTTCATTTTACCATTATATTGCGAGGCTACCCAAAGTTGAATGAACCTCTCCTCTGTCTGGGTGCCGGGGCCTAAATATATGCCAATGGACTGTTCCAATGTTGGGTGACGTGAAGCCTGATTCTCTGCTATGACATGCAGACTAATTCTCTGCTGACATGAAGCCAGCTCCTCTGTTACGGGACCTCTCTTCTCTGCCTGGGTGCTGGGCCTAAATATCTGACAATGGACTGTTGCAGTGGTGGCTGACGTGAAGCCTGATTCTCTGCTATGACATGCAGACTAATTCTCTGCTGACATGAAGCCAGATTCTCTGTTACGGGACCTCTCTCCTCTGCCTGGGTGCTGGGCCTAAATATATGCCAATGGACTGTTGCAGTGGTGGCTGACATGAAGCCTGATTCTCTGCTATGACATGCAGACTGATTCTCTGCTAACATGAAGCCAGATCCTCTGTTATGGGACCTCTCTCCTCTGCCTGGGTGCTGGGCCTAAATATATGCCAATGGACTGTTGCAGTGGTGGCTGACATGAAGCCTAATTCTCTGCTGTGACATGCAGACTGATTCTCTGCTGACATGAAGCCAGATCTTCTGTTACAGGACCTCTCTCCTCTGCCTGGGTGCTGGGCCTAAATATATGCCAATGGACTGTTGCAGTGGTGGCTGACATGAAGCCTGATTCTCTGCTATGACATGCAGACTAATTCTCTGCTGACATGAAGCCAGATCCTCTGTTACGGGACCTCTCTCCTCTGCCTGGGTGCTGGGCCTAAATATATGACAATGGACTGTTGCACTGGTGGCTGACGTGAAGCCTGATTCTCTGCTATGAAATGCAGACTGATTCTCTGCTGACATGAAGCCAGATCCTCTGTTACGGGACCTCTCTCCTCTGCCTGTGTGCTGGGCCTAAATATATGCCAATGGACTGTTGCAGTGGTGGCTGACGTGAAGCCTGATTCTCTGCTATGACATGCAGACTAATTCTCTGCTGACATGAAGACAGATTCTCTGTTACGGGACCTCTCTCCTCTGCCTGGGTGCTGGGCCTAAATATCTGACAATGGACTGTTGCAGTGGTGGTGTCACGGCTGTAAATGAGCAACAAGAGTGTACACAGAGAATAACAACTGATGGACCCACTCTAGGGAGGAATAAGGGTGACCCCTGCCAGACCCTAAAAGCTCTCCCTAAGCTGCTATGCGCATGTCCGGATCCGAATGGTAGATCGAGACATGCCCGCGTACCTGAGGCTGAAGACCACTGAAACCCCTACAATAGTGGAAGGGACACGGCCACCGGTGCCCTGCTCAGCATATGCACGGAACCGGGGTCGCCTCGGATCCAGTCAGCAAAGAACAGATAAACACAATGTCTGTACACTTAACTGAGGTGCTGCAGCCGCAGTGCAAACAGATCCGAAGTCAGCAGACGAAATCTGAAGTACTCGCATCAGCAGGACACAGATCCAGTGAAGAGAAGTCACACGGGTGAAGACACTCAAGCGAGAGATACAGCTCAAAATAAAGAGTATAATCCGCACCTGTACAAAGGAGGAGGGGTGATTTAAAGGCAGCAAAATCAAACACAGGAGGAACAGCTGGGAGGAAGGAAACCAAAAGTAAAGACCTCATCACAGAGGCGGAGAAACAGGGAAGAGAACTCCTCCTAGCTCTAGAAGTGACATCATCACAGGGGTGTGGAAACAGAGCTATGAGAACGTCTCAAAGCTCTGGTAGTGACAGTACCCCCCCTCTACGGGTGGACTCCGGAAACCCAGGACCCACCTTCTCAGGATGAGCCCTATGAAATGCCCTGACGAGGCGAGTGGCTTTAATGTCCGACACCGGAACCCACATCCTCTCCTCAGGACCATAACCCCTCCAATGAACGAGGTACTGAAGAGAACCGCGGACAATGCGAGAGTCCAGAATTCTGGAAACCTCAAACTCCAGATTGCCTCCTCCTCCGATTTTGTTTGATGGCAAAGAGGAGGGTACCGTGGGCTGGACATATGGTTTTAAAAGAGCCCTGTGAAATACATTATGTATCTTCCAAACCCGTGGAAGATCAAGACGGAAGGCAACAGGATTGACGACTGACAAGATTTTATAAGGGCCAATGAACTTGGGACCCAATTTCCAGGAGGGAACCTTCAGTTTAATATTTTTTGTAGACAACCACACCAGATCACCCACATTCAGGTCCGGACCAGACATACGTCTCTTATCAGCCTCACGCTTATATTTCTCACTCATCTTTCTAAGATTACTCTGAATCTTTTGCCAAATGGTAGACAAAGACGAGGAAAATCTCTCCTCCTCAGGCAAACCAGAGGGAGCGCCTCCCGAGAATGTCCCAAACTGCGGATGGAACCCATATGCACCGAAGAATGGTGACTTATCAGAAGATTCCTGACGACGGTTGTTCAGAGCAAACTCAGCAAGAGGGAGAAATGAACACCAATCCTCCTGGTTCTCTGCCACAAAACAGCGCAAATATGTCTCCAGATTCTGGTTGACACACTCAGTCTGACCATTCGACTGCGGGTGAAAAGCAGAAGAGAAGGACAGCCGAACCCCCAGACGAGAACAGAAAGCCTTCCAGAATCTGGACACAAACTGCGTGCCTCTATCGGAAACAATATCCGAGGGAATGCCATGTAATTTAACAATATGGTCGACAAAAGCTTGCGCCAACGTTTTAGCACTGGGTAAACCAGGGAAGGGTACGAAATGAGCCATCTTGCTAAAACGGTCCACCACCACCAGGATCACGACTTCCCTGAGGAACGAGGAAGATCCGTGATAAAGTCCATGGAGAGGTGTGTCCAAGGACGGGAAGGTATGGGTAACGGGAGAAGGGGACCTGAAGGCCGTGAACGAGGGACCTTAGCGCGAGCGCACGTCTCACAAGCAGCCACAAAACCCTCCACCGACTTACGGAGAGCCGGCCACCAAAGTCTCCGAGCAATGAGATCTACCGTGGCTCTACTCCCGGGGTGACCAGCAAGAACGGTATCATGATGTTCCTTGAAGAGTTTGTGACGTAACTAAGGAGGCACAAACAACTTCCCAGGAGGACAACGGGGAGGTACCTCAGTCTGGGCAGCCTGGACCTCGGCCTCCAAATCAGAATACAGGGCAGAAACAACCACCCCCTCCGCCAAAATGGGACCCGGGTCCTCGGAGTTTCCTCCTCCCAGAAAACAGCGAGAGAGAGCATCAGCCTTCACATTTTTGATCCCAGGGCGGAATGTAACAACAAAATTGAATCTGGAGAAGAAGAGAGACCATCGGGCCTGTCTCGGATTCATACGCCTGGCCGACTCCAAGTACGCAAGATTCTTATGGTCGGTAAACACGGTGATAGGATGCCTGCCTGGCTCCCTCCAACCAATGGCGCTACTCCTTGAAAGCCAACTTGATGGCCAACAACTCCCTATCCCCCACATCATAGTTTCTCTCTGCCGGGGAGAGCTTTTTAGAGAAAAAAGCACAGGGTCGCCACTTGGCAGGAGAAGGGCCCTGGGACAAAACCGCACCCACACCCACCTCGGAAGCATCCACCTCAACAATAAAAGGTAAGGAAACATCGGGATACACCAAGATGGGAGCAGACGCAAAACTCTTTTTAATCTTAGAAAAAGCTGCAAGCGCCTCCTCCGACCAAGAGGAAAAATCTGCCCCCTTTTTTATCATGTCAGTGAGGGGTTTGACAACAGAGGAATAATTCAAAATGAACTTTCTGTAATAGTTCGCAAAACCCAGAAAGCGCATCAATGCCTTCCGATTCTCAGGAAGCTCCCACTCCAGCACAGCACAGACCTTCTCCGGATCCATGCGAAAACCAGAAGCAGAGAGGAAAAAACCCAGAAATTGAATCTCCGATACCATAAAAACACATTTCTCCAGCTTGGCGTACAATTTATTCTCCCGCAGAATCCGCAGAACCTGAAAAAGATGATCCTGATGGGTCTGATCATCAGGGGAAAAAATCAAAATATCATCAAGATACACCAATACAAATTTCCCCATTAAATGATAGAAAATACTGTTAACAAAATGCTGAAAGACGGCCAGAGCATTCATCGGGCCGAAAGGCATAACGAGATTCTCAAAATGCCCATTAGGGGTATTAAAGGCTGTTTTCCATTCATCCCCCTCCCTGACCCTGACCAGGTTGTATGCGCCTCTCAAATCCAACTTGGAAAAAACCTTGGCCCCAACAATTTGGTTGAAGAGGTCTGGGATCAGAGGAAGAGGATAGGGATCGCGAATCGTGATACGGTTCAGCTCCCTAAAATCTAGGCAAGGTCTCAGAGAGCCATCTTTCTTTTTAACAAAAAAAAAACCAGCGGCAACAGGAGATTTTGAGGGACGAATATGCCCCTTATCGAGACTCTCAGAAATATAAGTTCGCATTGCGATTCTTTCAGGTTGTGAGAGGTTGTAGAGGTGTGCTTTTGGCAGTTTGGTGCCGGGAATGAGGTTAATGGGACAGTCAAACTCCCGGTGAGGATGTAGCTCCTGAACACCGCTCTCGGAAAATACGTCCGAGAACTCAGAGAGAAATGATGGCACCGTTTTAGTAGACACCTCTGCAAAAATCGCTGTGAGACAATTCTCTCTACAAAACTCACTCCACTCAATTATTTGCCTTCCGTGCCAATCAATAGTGGGGTTATGTCTAATAAGCCAGGGTAACCCCAAAACTAGAGGAGAAGGCAATCCGTTAAGGACAAAACAAGATATATCCTCCACATGAGTGTCACCTATCGCTAACTGGATATTGTGAACAATGCCCTTCAGGGATCTCTGTGAGAGTGGAGCAGAGTCAATAGCAAAAACAGGTATATCCTTTTCTAATGTGCAAACCTGAAAACCATGCATGGCTACAAATTGAGTATCAATAAGATTGACGGCCGCTCCACTATCGACAAAAATTTCACAAGAAATGACTTTGCTCCCTAGCGCTATCCTGGCAGAAAGGAGAAAACGGGAACTGCAGGTCAGAGGAAAAGCATCAATTCCTACATCAACTTTGCCCAAAGTAGCAGATGAAGCAGAATTTGATGATTTACTTTTTGAGGTCTTTCTCTTATTATAACTCTTAGTACAGTTCAAGAATCTCCTAGACGGACAAACATTAGCCAAATGACCTATGCCCCCACAACAAAAACACACCATTCTCTGAGGACTAAATCCTCCTTTATCTGGGGCAAGTCGACCTAGCTGCATGGGCTCCTCCACAGAGGGAACCGAGAGAGGATGAGGCTCCTGCACACTAAATGAGTCTGCACCACTGCCCCTAGACTGAAAATGACTGGACAGAGAGGTCTTGTTTCTTTCTCTTAGACGCCTGTCAAGGCGTACCGCCAATGACATGGCAGACTCTAAGGACGTTGGTCTCTCATGGTAAGCAAACACATCTTTCAATCTCTCTGAGAGACCATGAGAGAACTGACTCCGGAGTGCAGCATCATTCCAACCTGTATCAGCTGCCCATCTCCGAAATTCAGGACAATAAAGCTCAGCAGACAGTTTGTCCTGGCATAACAAACGTAAGTTAGATTCAGCCAGAGCAACACGATCCGGGTCATCATATATCTGCCCCAGGGCTAAAAAAAAATCTTTCTACGGATCGAAGGGAGGGATTCCCCGATGGCAACGAAAAAGCCCAAGTCTGAGCATTACCCCTGAGCAGGGAGATGACAATCCTCACCCTCTGTTCCTCATTACCAGAGGAATGGGGACACAAGCAAAAATGGAGTTTGCATGCCTCTCTGAAACGAACAAAATTCTCACTGCCCCCGGAGAACGTCTCCGGAAGTGAGACCTTTGGCTCGCAACAGACTCCATGGGCCGGAGCAGAGCCCAATATTTGAAGCTGAGTCATAGATTGACAGAGATCCGCTACCTCCAAAGAAAGACCCTGCATGCGGTCAACCAGGTCAGAAAGCGGATCCATGTCAAATAATAATGGTTTGGCGGATTATAATGTCACGGCTGTAAATGAGCAACAAGTGTACAAAGAGAATAACAACTGACGGACCCACTCTAGGGAGGAATAAGGGTGACCCCTGCCAGACCCTAAAAGCTCTCCCTAAGCTGCTATGCGCATGTCCGGATCCGAATGGTAGATAGAGACATGCCCGCGTACCTGAGGCTGAAGACCACTGAAACCCCTACAATAGTGGAAGGGGCACGGCCACCGGTGCCCTGCTCAGTATATGCATGGAACCGGGGTAGCCTCGGATCCAGTCAGCAAAGAACAGATAAACACAATGTCTGCACACTTAACTGAGGTGCTGCAGCCGCAGTTCAAACAGATCCGAAGTCAGCAGACGATATCTGAAGTACTCGCATCAGCAGGACACAGATCCAGTGAAGAGAAGTCACACGGGTGAAGACACTCAAGCGAGAGATACAGCTCAAAATGAAGAGTATAATCCGCACCTCTACAAAGGAGGAGGGGTGATTTAAAGGCAGCAAAATCAAACACAGGATGAACAGCTGGGAGGAAGGAAACCAAAAGTAAAGACCTCATCACAGAGGCAGAGAAACAGGGAAGAGAACTCCTCCTAGCTCTAGAAGTGACATCATCACAGGGGTGTGGAAACAGAGCTATGAGAACGTCTCAAAGCTCTGGTAGTGACAGGTGGCTGACATGAAGCCTGATTCTCTGCTATGACATGCAGACTAATTCTCTGCTGACATGAAGACAGATTCTCTGTTATGGGACCTCTCTCCTCTGCCTGGGTGCTGGGCCTAAATATATGCCAATGGACTGTTGCAGTGGTGGCTGACATGAAGCCTGATTCTCTGCTATGACATGCAGACTGATTCTCTGCTGACATGAAGCCAGATCCTCTATTACGGGACCTCTCTCCTCTGCCTGGGTGCTGGGCCTAAATATATGACAATGGACTGTTGCACTGGTGGCTGACTTGAAGCCTGATTCTCTGCTGTGACATGCAGACTGATTCTCTGCTGACATGAAGCCAGATCCTCTGTTACGGGACCTCTCTCCTCTGCCTGGGTGCTGGGCCTAAATATATGCCAATGGACTGTTGCAGTGGTGGCTGACGTGAAGCCTGATTCTCTGCTATGACATGCAGACTGATTCTCTGCTGACATGAAGCCAGATTCTCTGTTACGGGACCTCTCTCCTCTGCCTGGGTGCCGGGGCCTAAATATCTGAGAATGGACTGTTCCAGTGGTGGGTGACGTGAAGCCAGATTCTCTGCTTTGGGACCTCTCTCCAATTGATATTGGTTAATTTTTATTTATTTTATTTTTATTTTAATTCATTTCCCTATCCACATTTGTTTGCATGGGATTTACCTACATGTTGCTGCCTTTTGCAGCCCTCTAGCCCTTTCCTGGGCTGTTTTACAGCATTTTTAGTGCCGAAAAGTTCGGGTCCCCATTGACTTCAATGGGGTTCGGGTTCGGGACGAGTTTCGGATCGGATTCGGATCCCGAACCCGAACATTTCCTGGAAGTTCGGCCGAACTTCTCGAACCCGAACATCCAGGTGTCCGCTCAACTGTAATTGTGGTAGGTTTTTGAGAAACTGCTGAACCACTAGGCTGAACACGTGGGCTAGGCATGGTATGTGTATGAGCTTGCCAAGCTCCAAAGCCACCACCAAGTTACGGCCATTATCAAACACAACCATGTCTGGTTGTAGGTTGAGTGGCTAGAGCCACAGCTCAGTCTGGACCTTATCACCTGCCACAGCTCGGCGGAGGTGTGCTGTTTATCACCTAAGCAGATCAGTTTAAGCACGGCCTGTTGCCGCTTTCTCACTGCAGTTCTGGGCGCGAATATTCGAATTGCGAATATTAATCGTGAATATTAGCACTTCGAGAATTTGTGAATACTTAGAATATAGTGATATATATTCGTAATTTTGAATATTCTAGATTTTTTTTTTCATCAGTAATCTCTCTTCTTGTTTGTGATCCAACGAGAAGGCTGCAATGCCTTTGTCTGAGCTTAGCAACAACCCTAGCAACCAGATGGAAAGTTGCCTACCCCTTACTATATATGAACCTCCCCAGCAACCATTTTCTACAGTTTTTTACTGTAAAGTTCTGAGAGAGACAGCAATGTCCTTGCTGTGGTCTATACTTTCCATACTACATTAGATAGATAGCTTATATATTTAATACTCATAGTTAGTGAGAGACAGTCAGTGTAGGTTATATATTGGTATACTGTAGTGTACCTGTTGCAGTGCAGTGCGTTAGGTTCTGCTGTCCATACTTACATGCAGACCTGATAAAATGTGAAGCTTTGCGTATTGCACCAAAATATTCGCATCATTAGTGCCGATTAGCACACTCGTGAAAATTTTATATATATATATATATATATATATATATATATATATATAGTAGGGGGATTGTCTCTTTTCAGGGGTCACACTCACAGATATCTTCGCAGACACGATTATAATGTCCAAACTCTTGCTTTATTTCAGACACTTTAGCAAAGCACAGGTTAAGAAGTCGCAGCTTTAACTTATCCACACAAAATAACAAACCCTTGCCCGGCTAGGCTCTAACTAAACACATAAGCGTATCCCTGACTCACCTAGAGAGCCCTGTTCACACATGGAACACAAATGCGACTTACCTCATCCATTCAATCCAGCAACCTCCAGCCTGTGATACTTCAATACCTTTTGGCGGATTGTGGCCCAGTAGTCCTCCCGAATCTGGCCTCAAGTTCCTTTTTTCACAGGCGTCACCGCATCCCCCAAAGTTCAAGCAATCGCCTAGCCTCATGGCCCCTCAGCCCACCCGGCTGAGACCACTCACACAGAGCCTCACTAGGACTCTGCTTCACAAGACACTCCAGAGTGAGACACACCCAAGATCCAGTAGCATGATTAAATAGGATCCCTGGACATAAGCATGTCTCAATTCCCGGACTTGAACCCGGGGAAAAGACACCTCAATGTTCACATTACCACAATATATTGGAGCACTCTAACTGAATATAAAGCCATTTTTAATGTTCTACCATGCCAACCATTTTCTCCAGTCTCAAGAAACTTCTAGCAGCTTGGAAAATGTAATAAAAGTGACCTACACCTGTATTTTGAGCGCATTACACGAATATTACATTGCCGAATTTTCGCAATCAAGAAAATAATCGCAAATTCACGAATTTGCAAATATATGATGAATATTCGCCCAAATAATCATGAAATATTGCAAATTCGAATATAGCCTCTGATGCTCATCACTACTACATTGCTTCCAGGTACTGACTGATAGCTGACTGGTGCTCCAAGATGATAATTCAGTAGTGGAAGTGGAGGAGGAGGCAGGGGAGGAGAAGCGGGGGTTGCAGCCACTAACGTAGGAGGCGGCGTAAACCCTGATAAAAGTAGGGCCTGCAATCCTTGGCGGACGTCTTGGACAGGGGATTGACCTGCACGTAACATGGAGGAAGAGGAGGCAGTGGTGGGACCCGCAGACACTGGTTATGGACTCAGGCGTTTGGCCCACCTATTAGGGTGCTTTGATGCCATGTGGCGGATCATGCTGGTGGTGGTGAGGTTGCTAGTGTTCACGCCCCTGCTCATTTTGGTATGGCACAGGTTGCAAATGACAATTCTTTTATCGTCTGCACTTTCCTAAAAAGAAAAACAGACTCCGGAACACCTACCCCTTGGCAAGGGAGATTTCTGCAAGGGGGTGCTCCGTGGAACAGTTGCAGGCCTGTTTGGTGTAGCCCGCCTTCTACCTTCTTCCACTCCATTGCCTCTTCTAGCCTGTTGCGGTGCTGCGGATACCTCCCCCAGATACCTCCCCCTCTGTACTGCTGTCCTTGCTCGGCTTGCCACCTTCCCAGGTTGGGTCAGTGACTTTATCGTCTATCATTCCACTTCCTCACTCTGGTCATCTTCCTGATTTGTTGACCTAACAACAACCTCAGTTATTGATAACTGTGTCCCATCCTCATTATGAACCTCTTAAAACACTAATTGTGGTTGACTTACTGGCAACTGTGTCTCATCATTATCATCCACCTGGTGAAACACTAATTGCCATTCCCCACTATCATATTCTTCTGACTGTGCGTTTTAGTAGACCGCACGTATTTGAGGTAACCACTCCAAATCTGAGTATCCATTTCTGCACATATGGGTAAAACATTAGTCTCCACAGGAATGTCTCTTCCTCCACTCATTCCTATGGAATGCCAAAATCACGCTGATAGTGAAGTACTGCTACTGTCGATTGCAAGCACACCTGATATTATACTCACAGGCAAACAGTAGTATGCAAGCACTTCAAACAAGCGCTATAGAAGTGAGTACATCAAGGTCCCCCTTCTGGCTATTTATCCAGGCAACGTATTAGAAGATTTTGTTTTTTTGTTTTTGCTTCTTCTGACTGTGGATGCTCAAGAGTTTGGGAATCAGGGCAAAAGATCTCCTCGTGTCCCTCTTCAAGCGGGCTTTGGGAGAGGCCCAAATTAAGGAATGGCAAAGCAAACAGCTCTTTGGAATATCCAAGTGTGGGATCACTTGTTTGTCAAGGCTCTCCATGGTGGGTGGAAGGTGGATCAGGGTAAGGATTCTGTTGATCACACTCTTGGAAGACAAGGTGGTGCTTAACTGACTGGAAGCATTATCTGCTGCAATCCAACCGACCACCTGGTCGTACTGGTCTGACTTAGAGAGTGGTGTCCTGTGCCACCCTGCAAACTGGGACATGAAGCTAGGTATCATGGATGAGTATGTTTCTTGTGCTCTGGCAGCAGGTACAGTTTCACCGCGCCTCTTCGTGCACCATCAGCAGCACGGCCACTTCCCCGTCCCTTACTGCTAGCCTTGCACATATTAAATGGTATATATGCTTGCAAGTATGTCACACGTACAGTAGCTCAGGTTTTGTAAGTGTATGCACAAATAAAGTACACAGAATGTCACAGATATTTTTCGGATGTGCACATGTTAAACAGGAGGTATAGCGCATGTAATGTCGCTGTCATCACCGCCAAATAAAAACCAGCAGCAAAAATTTTTTACTGAATGCCACTGATATTTTGGATACATAAATGTTAGGAGATAGTGCAGGTAATGTAACTGTGCACAGCGGATGCCGACTACCGAAAAAGTACACTGGATGTCACAGATATTTTTAGGCTCCGCACGCGTTAGACAGGAGATGTAGTGCAGATAATTTCGCTGTCTGCAGTGGCCAAACAATTGCAAGCTATTTAGCGCTGGTTGCACTAAAAATATATATATTGCTGCCAGATACAACTATAGTCCTCAAAAGGACTTTTGGGTCTCTAACAAGTTTCAGCAATTTAGCGCAGGTTGCACTAAAAATATCTATTGTTGTCACACACAATAGTCCTTAAAAGGATTTTTGGGTCTATAACAAGTATAAAAACTAAAATATTCCTATTTCACTACCTACACTATCTCTTCCGTTTGCTCTCCAGCTCTCCCTGACTAAGACTGAGCCAAACACGGCAACGGCATTACAGTGAATGGCAGTACTTACCTGCACGTTTATTGGGTGCGTAGCAGAGGAGACTCTAGCATCGTGCTCAAGAACACACGGTATTCGGCTGAACACCACGATGTGTCGAGCACCGCAATGCTCGAGTAAAATTAGTGTTCGGCCGAGCATGCTCGCCCAACACTAGTCTTTTATGTGATTTAGTATATTTCGACCTCCTGTTTCAAAAGTCCACTGTTAACCTTCAGATTATTCCAGGGCTTTCAGTTTCCTATTATTTTTGGTTTGTTAATACCCTCCAAATCATATGAGTATAAATCCTCTAAGCAGGATTACTAGCTTCCATTCAGTTTAATCTTGAAATCTTAGAAGCAGGTTTCTTTAGTTACTACGGTGTGTGCTTTCAAACAGAGGAGCCTGACTTGTCACTTCATCAATACTTGTAATATTATCAGATGTGAAGATGATCTTTGTCTCCTTCACAGGCCACCATGCAGGTCATTATAGGATTTGTACTGCTGTCTGTGTCAATTCAATATTTACATTACATTTCAGGTTAAGGTGCTGAAGAGAAATATAAAATCAGTATATTCTGTTTTTCAGCGGCCAAACAGAATTATATTCAGAAACATTTATTCCCCAAAACTTTTTTTTTTTTTTTTTCAGTAGCGCTAAATAATTTACTTTTATTAGAGCCCTGCACACTCAAATTTGCTCTGGTGTTTTTTGTGCAATAAAAATTGTCATAGAAACAGCTGGCATTTTTCCCATACCGCAAGAATTTATTTATTTATTTTTTCACAACAAATGTGTGGATGACATGTTGAAGCCATAGCTACAGTAAACTAGGTAAAGAAATTTTATTTCCTATAGATTTCAGCTAACATCTGGAGATGGTGTTTTTCAGCAGTAAATGCACAAAAAACTGGAGCTGAAAACTTCCACAAAACATCTGTTTGAATCCACAATTTGGGTCCCTGTACTGTACATACAGCTTCAAAATGCTCCGTAAAAAAAAAAAAATGTAGATAATTAGTTCACGCATGAGAAAAGTGCATTACAAATGTTTGTCATTGACATGATTGTTAGACCCCTTGCAGACGAGCGTGAGCGGATTAGTTCCTGATGTGTTGTGGATGCTTTCAGTGAAAAATTGGTGATTTTGCAAGCAACTTTATTCAGTTTTGTCTGCGATCGCGTTCAGTTGTTCAGTTTTTATCGAGCGGGTGCAATGCGAATAAATGCATTTTTCACGCGTGTGATAAAAAACAGAATGTTTACAAGCAACATCTCTTAGCAACCATCTGTGAAAAACGCATTGCATCCGCACTTGCTTGCGGATGCGATGCTATTTTAACGCAGCCCTATTCACTTCTATGGGGCCAGCATTGCATGAAAATCGCAGAATATAAAATGCACAAGTGATGTGTGAAAAATAACGCTCATGTACACAGATCCATTGAAATGAATGGGTCTGGATTCTGTGCAAGCGCAATGCGTTCACATCACACATTGCACTCACGCGGAATACTCGCTCGTGCGAAAGGGGCCTTATTGTATACGTTCAGTACAAGCTAATAGCAAGCTATAGGACAGTAAAACCTTCTGTATAAATCCAACGCAAAAATAAAAATTGCACATGTTTAACATCCAGAGGACATATATGGGGATATTTATTAAACTGACTTAGTTGTCCATAGCAACCAATCAGCCTACGGTGGTGTGAAAAATGAAAGGTGGAATCTGATTGGTTGCTATGGGCAACTAAGCCAGTTGTACTTTACACCAGTTTGATAAAGACACCCCATAGTGTTTTAAATCTCAATGAAAACTGAAATAGCAGTTCAATTTTTTTATTGTGGAAATAGCAAGATTAGGCATCTTGCACATGACCGTATGGCTTTTTCTGTATTTTGCGGTCTGCAAAAAACGGATACGCAAAAAAAAATGGATAACGTCCGTGTGCATTCCGTTTTTTACGGAACAGCTGGCCCCTAATAGAACCATACTATCCTTATCCTTTATGTGGACCATAATAGAACATGTTCTATCTTTGAACAGAACGGAAAAACAGAAATACGGAAACGGAAGGCATATGGAGCGCCTTCCATTTTTTTGCGGATCCATTGAAATGAATAGTTTCGTATACGGTCTGTATACGGAACACAAAAACGGAGTGTAAACAGGAAAAAAAATGTTCGTTTGCAAGAAGCCTTATTGTACAACTTGTGTTTTACAATCCAGAGGGTAGCATTTTAATCTCAGTGAAAGCACCCAAAGCACAGAAGTGAATGGAATAGTACCATATAATAGTAACATAAAATCTCTTTAAGCATGTTTTGTCCTCTTTGACTCAATGGCATGCACATTGTCATATCACTATCATTTGTTTTTATGCATTTTTTTATTTTATTTTTTCAATTTATGGCAAATGAAAATAATCCTCTGTTTCTCAGGTGTACTTCCATGTAAATATCTAGCTGCATTAGGACATATCATTAGGCATTTGTGACAAATACCATTTGTATATAATTGCTAGGAGAATGGTTTGTTAGACCACACATCCTGTATTGCTTGCATCTCTTGATAAGGAGGAAGGGGATTAAATGTTCAGGAACTCTATATAAACAGAGTAAATTGATATGACAGAATGCCCATTTCAAAGGAATCTAGCAGGTGGTCACTGCAAAGAAGCTGTGATAGGAAGATTATTCTTAATCTCTTTGGAAAAACCAATGTCAGTACTTTCTGTTTCTGTGATGCAGTACATAGACCTGTTCATGGAAGAGTTGATGAGAATCAAAGGGAAAGGCATTTATATGTAGTCTGGACATGTAAACGCTTTACTGATGGGAGGCTCATTGCATTGTTGGGTTTGAAAAAAAAATCTCAAAAGTGATTAGGACTAGAGTTGAGCGAACACCTGGATGTTCGGGTTCGAGAAGTTCGGCCGAACATCCCGGAAATGTTCGGGTTCGGGATCCGAACCCGATCCGAACTTCGTCCCGAACCCGAACCCCATTGAAGTCAATGGGGACCCGAACTTTTCGGCACTAAAAAGGCTGTAAAACAGCCCAGGAAAGAGCTAGAGGGCTGCAAAAGGCAGCAACATGTAGGTAAATCCCCTGCAAACAAATGTGGATAGGGAAATGAATTAAAATAAAAATTAAATAAATAAAAATTAACCAAAATCAATTGGAGAGAGGTTCCATAGCAGAGAATCTGGCTTCCCGTCACCCACCACTGGAACAGTCCATTCTCAGATATTTAGGCCCCGGCACCCAGGCAGAGGAGAGAGGTCCCGTAACAGAGAATCTGTCTTCATGTCAGCAGAGAATCAGTCTGCATGTCATAGCAGAGAATGAGGCTTCACGTCAGCCACCACTGCAACAGTCCATTGGCATATATTTAGGCCCAGCACCCAGGCAGAGGAGGGAGGTCCCGTAACAGAGAATCTGTCTTCATGACAGCAGAGAATCAGTCTGCATGTCATAGCAGAGAATGAGGCTTCACGTCACCCACCACTGCAACAGTCCATTGGCATATATTTAGGCCTAGCACACAGGCAGAGCAGAGAGGTCCCGTAACAGACGATCTGGCTTCATGTCAGCAGAGAATCAGTCTGCATGTCATAGCAGAGAATCAGGCTTCACGTCAGCCACCACTGCAACAGTCCATTGGCATATATTTAGGCCCAGCACACACACAGGCAGAGGAGAGAGGTCCCGTAACAGAGGATCTGGCTTCATGTCAGCAGAGAATCAGTCTGCATGTCATAGCAGAGAATCAGGCTTCACGTCAGCCACCACTGCAACAGTCCATTGTCAAAAATTTAGGCCCAGCACCCAGGCAGAGGAGAGAGGTCCCGTAACAGACAATCTGGCTTCATGTCAGCAGAGAATTAGTCTGCATGTCATAGCAGAGAATGAGGCTTCACGTCAGCCACCACTGCAACAGTCCATTGGCATATATTTAGGCCCAGCACACACACAGGCAGAGGAGAGAGGTCCCGTAACAGACAATCTGGCTTCATGTCAGCAGAGAATTAGTCTGCATGTCATAGCAGAGAATCAGGCTTCACGTCACCCACCACTGCAACAGTCCATTGGCATATATTTAGGCCCAGCACCCAGGCAGAGGAGGGAGGTCCCGTAACAGAGAATCTGTCTTCATGTCAGCAGAGAATTAGTCTGCATGTCATAGCAGAGAATGAGGCTTCACGTCAGCCACCACTGCAACAGTCCATTGGCATATATTTAGGCCCAGCACACACACAGGCAGAGGAGAGAGGTCCCGTAACAGACAATCTGGCTTCATGTCAGCAGAGAATTAGTCTGCATGTCATAGCAGAGAATGAGGCTTCACGTCACCCACCACTGCAACAGTCCATTGGCATATATTTAGGCCCAGCACCCAGGCAGAGGAGGGAGGTCCCGTAACAGAGAATCTGTCTTCATGTCAGCAGAGAATTAGTCTGCATGTCATAGCAGAGAATGAGGCTTCACGTCAGCCACCACTGCAACAGTCCATTGGCATATATTTAGGCCCAGCACACACACAGGCAGAGGAGAGAGGTCCCGTAACAGACAATCTGGCTTCATGTCAGCAGAGAATTAGTCTGCATGTCATAGCAGAGAATGAGGCTTCACGTCAGCCACCACTGCAACAGTCCATTGGCATATATTTAGGCCCAGCACACACACAGGCAGAGGAGAGAGGTCCCGTAACAGACAATCTGGCTTCATGTCAGCAGAGAATTAGTCTGCATGTCATAGCAGAGAATCAGGCTTCACGTCAGCCACCACTGCAACAGTCCATTGGCATATATTCAGGCCCAGCACCCAGGCAGAGGAGGGAGGTCCCGTAACAGAGAATCTGTCTTCATGTCAGCAGAGAATTAGTCTGCATGTCATAGCAGAGAATGAGGCTTCACGTCAGCCACCACTGCAACAGTCCATTGGCATATATTTAGGCCCAGCACACACACAGGCAGAGGAGAGAGGTCCCGTAACAGAGAATCTGGCTTCATGTCAGCAGAGAATCAGTCTGCATGTCATAGCAGAGAATCAGGCTTCACGTCACCCACCACTGCAACAGTCCATTGGCATATATTTAGGCCTAGCACACAGGCAGAGCAGAGAGGTCCCGTAACAGACGATCTGGCTTCATGTCAGCAGAGAATCAGTCTGCATGTCATAGCAGAGAATGAGGCTTCACGTCAGCCACCACTGCAACAGTCCATTGGCATATATTTAGGCCCAGCACCCAGGCAGAGGAGGGAGGTCCCGTAACAGAGAATCTGTCTTCATGTCAGCAGAGAATTAGTCTGCATGTCATAGCAGAGAATCAGGCTTCACGTCACCCACCACTGCAACAGTCCATTGGCATATATTTAGGCCTAGCACACAGGCAGAGCAGAGAGGTCCCGTAACAGACAATCTGGCTTCATGACAGCAGAGAATCAGTCTGCATGTCATAGCAGAGAATCAGGCTTCACGTCAGCCACCACTGCAACAGTCCATTGGCATAAATTTAGGCCCAGCACCCAGGCAGAGGAGAGAGGTCCCGTAACAGACAATCTGGCTTCATGTCAGCAGAGAATTAGTCTGCATGTCATAGCAGAGAATCAGGCTTCATGTCAGCCACCACTGCAACAGTCCATTGGCATATATTTAGGCCTAGCACACAGGCAGAGGAGAGGTTCATTCAACTTTGGGTAGCATCGCAATATAATGGTAAAATGAAAATAAAAATAGGATTGAATGAGGAAGTGCCCTGGAGTCCAATAATATATGGTTATGGGGAGGTAGTTAATGTCTAATCTGGACAAGGGACGGACAGGTCCTGTGGGATCCATGCCTGGTTCATTTTTATGAACGTCAGCTTGTCCACATTGGCTGTAGACAGGCGGCTGCGTTTGTCTGTAATGACGCCCCCTGCCGTGCTGAATACACGTTCAGACAAAACGCTGGCTGCCGGGCAGGCCAGCACCTCCAAGGCATAAAAGGCTAGCTCTGGCCACGTGGACAATTTAGAGACCCAGAAGTTGAATGGGGCCGAACCATCAGTCAGTACGTGGAGGGGTGTGCACACGTACTGTTCCACCATGTTAGTGAAATGTTGCCTCCTGCTAACACGTTGCGTATCAGGTGGTGGTGCAGTTAGCTGTGGCGTGTTGACAAAAGTTTTCCACATCTCTGCCATGCTAACCCTGCCCTCAGAGGAGCTGGCCGTGACACAGCTGCCTTGGCGACCTCTTGCTCCTCCTCTGCCTTGGCCTTGGGCTTCCACTTGTTCCCCTGTGACATTTGGGAATGCTCTCAGTAGCGCGTCTACCAACGTGCGCTTGTACTCGCGCATCTTCCTATCACGCTCCAGTGCAGGAAGTAAGGTGGGCACATTGTCTTTGTAGCGTGGATCCAGCAGGGTGGCAACCCAGTAGTCCGCACAGGTTAAAATGTGGGCAACTCTGCTGTCGTTGCGCAGGCACTGCAGCATGTAGTCGCTCATGTGTGCCAGGCTGCCCAGGGGTAAGGACAAGCTGTCCTCTGTGGGAGGCGTATCGTCATCGTCCTGCCTTTCCCCCCAGCCACGCACCAGTGATGGACCCGAGCTGCGTTGGGTGCCACCCCGCTGTGACCATGCTTCATCCTCATCCTCCTCCACCTCCTCCTCATCCTCGTCCTCCTCGTCCTCCAGTAGTGGGCCCTGGCTGGCCACATTTGTACCTGGCCTCTGCTGTTGCCAAAAACCTCCCTCTGAGTCACTTCGAAGAGACTGGCCTGAAAGTGCTAAAAATGACCCCTCTTCCTCCTCCTCCTCCTCCTGGGCCACCTCCTCTTCCATCATCGCCCTAAGTGTTTTCTCAAGGAGACATAGAAGTGGTATTGTAACGCTGATAACGGTGTCATCGCCACTGGCCATGTTGGTGGAGTACTCGAAACAGCGCAACAGGGCACACAGGTCTCGCATGGAGGCCCAGTCATTGGTGGTGAAGTGGTGCTGTTCTGTAGTGCGACTGACCCGTGCGTGCTGCAGCTGAAACTCCACTATGGCCTGCTGCTGCTCGCACAGTCTGTCCAGCATGTGCAAGGTGGAGTTCCACCTGGTGGGCACGTCGCATATGAGGCGGTGAGCGGGAAGGCCGAAGTTACGCTGTAGCGCAGACAGGCGAGCAGCAGCAGGATGTGAACGCCGGAAGCGCGAACAGACGGCCCGCACTTTATGCAGCAGCTCTGACATGTCGGGGTAGTTGTGAATGAACTTCTGCACCACCAAATTCAGCACATGCGCCAAGCAAGGGATGTGCGTCAAATTGGCTAGTCCCAGAGCTGCAACGAGATTTCGCCCATTATCACACACCACCAGGCCGGGCTTGAGGCTCACCGGCAGCAACCACTCGTCGGTCTGTTGTTCTATACCCCGCCACAACTCCTGTGCGGTGTGGGGCCTGTCCCCCAAACATATGAGTTTCAGAATGGCCTGCTGACGTTTACCCCGGGCTGTGCTGAAGTTGGTGGTGAAGGTGTGTGGCTGACTGGATGAGCAGGTGGAAGAAGAGGAGGAGGAAGCCGAGAAGGAGGAGGTGGCAACAGGAGGCAAAGAATGTTGCCCTGCGATCCTTGGCGGCGGAAGGACGTGCGCCAAACAGCTCTCCGCCTGGGGCCCAGCTGCCACTACATTTACCCAGTGTGCAGTTAGGGAGATATAGCGTCCCTGGCCGTGCTTACTGGTCCACGTATCTGTGGTTAGGTGGACCTTGCTACAGATGGCGTTGCGCAGTGCACACTTGATTTTATCGGATACTTGGTTGTGCAGGGAAGGCACGGCTCTCTTGGAGAAGTAGTGCCGGCTGGGAACAACATACTGTGGGACAGCAAGCGACATGAGCTGTTTGAAGCTGTCTGTGTCCACCAGCCTAAATGACAGCATTTCATAGGCCAGTAGTTTAGAAATGCTGGCATTCAGGGCCAGGGATCGAGGGTGGCTAGGTGGGAATTTACGCTTTCTATCAAATGTTTGTGAGATGGAGAGCTGAACGCTGGCGTGTGACATGGTTGAGACGCTTGGTGACGGAGGTGGTGGTGGTGGTGGTGGTGGTACATCCCCTGTTTGCTGGGCGGCAGGTGCCAACGTTCCTCCAGAGGCGGAGGAAGAGGCTGAGGCGGCAGCAGCAGAATAGGCCGAGGCGGCAGCAGCAGAAGAGGTAGCAGGGGGAGCCTGAGTGACTTCCTTGGTTTTAAGGTGTTTACTCCACTGCAGTTCATGCTTTGCATGCAGGTACCTGGTCATGCAGGTTGTGCTCAGGTTCAGAACGTTAATGCCTCGCTTCAGGCTCTGATGGCACAGCGTGCAAACCACTCGGGTCTTGTCGTCAGCACATTGTTTGAAGAAGTGCCATGCCAGGGAACTCCTTGAAGCTGCCTTTGGGGTGCTCGGTCCCAGATGGCGGCGGTCAGTAGCAGGCGGAGTCTCTTGGCGGCGGGTGTTCTGCTTTTGCCCACTGCTCCCTCTTTTGCTACGCTGTTGGCTCGGTCTCACCACTGCCTCTTCCTCCGAACTGTGAAAGTCAGTGGCACGACCTTCATTCCATGTGGGGTCTAGGACCTCATCGTCCCCTGCATCGTCTTCCACCCAGTCTTGATCCCTGACCTCCTGTTCAGTCTGCACACTGCAGAAAGACGCAGCAGTTGGCACCTGTGTTTCGTCATCATCAGAGACATGCTGAGGTGGTATTCCCATGTCCTCATCATCAGGAAACATAAGTGGTTGTGCGTCAGTGCATTCTATGTCTTTCACCGCTGGGGAAGGGCTAGGTGGATGCCCTTGGGAAACCCTGCCAGCGGAGTCTTCAAACAGCATAAGAGACTGCTGCATAACTTGAGGCTGAGACAGTTTCCCTGGTATGCATGGGGGTGATGTGACAGACTGATGGGGTTGGTTTTTAGGCGCCATCTGTGCGCTTTCTGCAGAAGACTGGGTGGGAGATAATGTGAACGTGCTGGATCCACTGTCGGCCACCCAATTGACTAATGCCTGTACCTGCTCAGGCCTTACCATCCTTAGAACGGCATTGGGCCCCACCATATATCGCTGTAAATTCTGGCGGCTACTGGGACCTGAGGTAGTTGGTACACTGGGACGTGTGGATGTGGCAGAACGGCCACGTCCTCTCCCAGCACCAGAGGGTCCACTAACACCACCACGACCATGTCCACGTCCGCGTCCCTTACTAGATGTTTTTCTCATTGTTATGGTTCACCACAACAACAAATATATTATTTGGCCCAATGTATTGTATTCAAATTCAGCGGGATATAAATTTGAGGCCTAGTATTTAGGCGCTGGGTGACCGGTATGGATTTAGTGACAGAATTAGACTTGGAAATGCACAGAAGCGTGTGTGTGAAGTTATTCTGAATGACCCTATGTGCACCTTGAATATTATATACCCTTTTAGGGATAGATTTCAAATAGCTCTGATATAGCAGAAACCACTAAATTATGAAATTGCTAAATTGGGAATTGTATTTCAACCCAGAACAAAAAATGTGCTTTGACGGACACTAAATATCTTGCCCAGCAACAACAGTACAGCGGTAACGAGAGATTTAGCGGGATATAAATTTGAGGCCTAGTATTTAGGCGCTGGGTGACAGGTATGGGTTTAGTGACAGAATTAGACTTGGAAATACACAGTAGCGGGTGTGTGTGAAGTTATTCTGAATGACCCAATGTGCACCTTGAATATTATATACCCTTTTAGGGATAGATTTCAAATAGCTCTGATATAGCAGAAACCACTAAATTATGAAATTGCTAAATTGGGAATTGTACTTCAACCCAGAACAAAAAATGTGCTTTGACGGACACTAAATAACTTTCCCAGCTACAACAGGACAGCGGTAACGAGAGATTTAGCGGGATATAAATTTGAGGCCTAGTATTTAGGCGCTTGGTGACCGGTATGGATTTAGTGACAGAATTAGACTTGGAAATGCACAGAAGCGTGTGTGTGAAGTTATTCTGAATGACCCTATGTGCACCTTGAATATTATATACCCTTTTTGGGATAGATTTCAAATAGCTCTGATATAGCAGGAACCACTAAATTATGAAATTGCTAAATTGGGAATTGTACTTCAACCCAGAACAAAAAATGTGCTTTGACGGGCACTAAATAACTTTCCCAGCTACAACAGGACAGCGGTAACGAGAGATTTAGCGGGATATAAATTTGAGGCCTAGTATTTAGGCGCTGGGTGACAGGTATGGGTTTAGTGACAGAATTAGACTTGGAAATACACAGTAGCGGGTGTGTGTGAAGTTATTCTGAATGACCCAATGTGCACCTTCAATATTATATACCCTTTTAGGGATAGATTTCAAATAGCTCTGATATAGCAGAAACCACTAAATTATGAAATTGCTAAATTGGGAATTGTACTTCAACCCAGAACAAAAAATGTGCTTTGACGGACACTAAATAACTTTCCCAGCTACAACAGGACAGCGGTAACGAGAGATTTAGCGGGATATAAATTTGAGGCCTAGTATTTAGGCGCTGGGTGACAGGTATGGGTTTAGTGACAGAATTATACTTGGAAATACACAGTAGCGGGTGTGTGTGAAGTTATTCTGAATGACCCAATGTGCACCTTGAATATTATATACCCTTTTAGGGATAGATTTCAAATAGCTCTGATATAGCAGAAACCACTAAATTATGAAATTGCTAAATTGGGAATTGTACTTCAACCCAGAACAAAAAATGTGCTTTGACGGACACTAAATAACTTTCCCAGCTACAACAGGACAGCGGTAACGAGAGATTTAGCGGGATATAAATTTGAGGCCTAGTATTTAGGCGCTGGGTGACCGGTATGGATTTAGTGACAGAATTAGACTTGGAAATGCACAGAAGCGTGTGTGTGAAGTTATTCTGAATGACCCTATGTGCACCTTGAATATTATATACCCTTTTTGGGATAGATTTCAAATAGCTCTGATATAGCAGGAACCACTAAATTATGAAATTGCTAAATTGGGAATTGTATTTCAACCCAGAACAAGAAATGTGCTTGAACGGACACTAAATAACTCGCCCAGCTACAGCACTAAGGACAGATTTAGCGGGATATAAATTTGAGGCCTAGTATTTAGGCGCTGGGTGACAGGTATGGGTTTAGTGCCAGAATTAGACTTGGAAATACACAGTAGCGGGTGTGTGTGAAGTTATTCTGAATGACCCAATGTGCACCTTGAATATTATATACCCTTTTAGGGATAGATTTCAAATAGCTCTGATATAGCAGAAACCACTAAATTATGAAATTGCTAAATTGGGAATTGTATTTCAACCCAGAACAAGAAATGTGCTTTGACGGACACTAAATAACTTTCCCAGCCACAACAGGACAGCGGTAACGAGAGATTTAGCGGGATATAAATTTGAGGCCTAGTATTTAGGCGCTGGGTGACAGGTATGGGTTTAGTGCCAGAATTAGACTTGGAAATACACAGTAGCGGGTGTGTGTGAAGTTATTCTGAATGACCCAATGTGCACCTTGAATATTATATACCCTTTTAGGGATAGATTTCAAATAGCTCTGATATAGCAGAAACCACTAAATTATGAAATTGCTAAATTGGGAATTGTATTTCAACCCAGAACAAGAAATGTGCTTGAACGGACACTAAATAACTCGCCCAGCTACAGCACTAAGGACAGATTTAGCGGGATATAAATTTGAGGCCTAGTATTTAGGCGCTGGGTGACAGGTATGGGTTTAGTGCCAGAATTAGACTTGGAAATACACAGTAGCGGGTGTGTGTGAAGTTATTCTGAATGACCCAATGTGCACCTTGAATATTATATACCCTTTTAGGGATAGATTTCAAATAGCTCTGATATAGCAGAAACCACTAAATTATGAAATTGCTAAATTGGGAATTGTATTTCAACCCAGAACAAGAAATGTGCTTGAACGGACACTAAATAACTCGCCCAGCTACAGCACTAGGGACAGATTTAGCTGGATATAAATTTGAGGCCTAGTATTTAGGCGCTGCGTGACAGGTATGGGTTTAGTGACAGAATTAGACTTGGAAATACACAGTAGCGGGTGTGTGTGAAGTTATTCTGAATGACCCAATGTGCACCTTGAATATTATATACCCTTTTAGGGATAGATTTCAAATAGCTCTGATATAGCAGAAACCACTAAATTATGAAATTGCTAAATTGGGAATTGTATTTCAACCCAGAACAAGAAATGTGCTTGAACGGACACTAAATAACTCGCCCAGCTACAGCACTAGGGACAGATTTAGCTGGATATAAATTTGAGGCCTAGTATTTAGGCGCTGGGTGACCGGTATGGATTTAGTGACAGAATTAGACTGGGATATGGCCAAAAAATAAACAGACTATTGCTGGTTAAATGCACTTGGTGTGACAGCTTCACCCTGATGTAGGCTTTAGCCAAAAAACAACCACACCATTGAGGGTTAAATGCACTTGGTGACAGGCGCAGCTTGCCCCTGATTTAGTATATGGCCAAAAAATGAACAGACTATTGCTGGTTAAATGCACTTGGTGTGACAGCTTCACCCTGATGTAGGCTTTAGCCAAAAAACAACCACACCATTGAGGGTTAAATGCACTTGGTGACAGGCGCAGCTTGCCCCTGATTTAGTATATGGCCAAAAAATGAACAGACTATTGCTGGTTAAATGCACTTGGTGTGACAGCTTCACCCTGATGTAGGCTTTAGCCAAAAAACAACCACACCATTGAGGGTTAAATGCACTTGGTGACAGGCGCAGCTTGCCCCTGATTTTGTATATGGCCAAAAAATGAACAGACTATTGCTGGTTAAATGCACTTGGTGTGACAGCTTCACCCTGATGTAGGCTTTAGCCAAAAAACAACCACACCATTGAGGGTTAAATGCACTTGGTGACAGGCGCAGCTTGCCCCTGATTTTGTATATGGCCAAAAAATGAACAGACTATTGCTGGTTAAATGCACTTGGTGTGACAGCTTCACCCTGATGTAGGCTTTAGCCAAAAAACAACCACACCATTGAGGGTTAAATGCACTTGGTCGCAGCTTGTGCTGGCGCACCACAAGACACAAAATGGCCGCCGATCACCCCAGAAAAATGTGACTGACAAACGGTCTGTGCAGCCTAAAAACAGTGAGCAATTGAGGATCAGCAGCTCAATGATCCACAGCTGCAGATCGATCAGTTAATCAAGTCCTTTGGAGGAGTTAATCTGCCTAATCTCGCCCTACTGTCGCAGCCGCAACCTCTCCCTACGCTAATCAGAGCAGAGTGACGGGCGGCGCTATGTGACTCCAGCTTAAATAGAGGCTGGGTCACATGGTGCTCTGGCCAATCACAGCCATGCCAATAGTAGGCATGGCTGTGATGGCCTCTTGGGGCAAGTAGTATGACGCTTGTTGATTGGCTGCTTTGCAGCCTTTCAAAAAGCGCCAAGAAAGCGTCACAAAAGCGCGAAGAAAGCGACGAACACCGAACCCGAACCCGGACTTTTACGAAAATGTCCGGGTTCGGGTCCGTGTCACGGACACCCCAAAATTCGGTACGAACCCGAACTATACAGTTCGAGTTCGCTCATCCCTAATTAGGACTAAGCAATGCTGAAAATAAAACCAAGTTACTAAAAAAATATTATGTATAAAAAATTGCTGTGTATTTATTATTCTGTTGACTTGTGTTTTAAATCAATAACTGAATTGGATTTTACATAGAGAAAAGCTTTTTTCTGACATTTCTCCTGTAGCTCAAGTAGTATATGTTTCACATGTTCACCATAGTGATACTCTATGCCCTTTGTCCTTCCGATCCTAAACCAATGAGTTAGAGTATGTTGTCTGAACTAGAGGTTATTTGGTTTTTGCAGTATGCCTTTTATGTAGGTGAACAAATTTCTTGAAATTAGTTTTGGGTCCAATTTAACTTTTTTTTTTTTTTTTAAGTTTGATTTATATATGAATCAAATGTGCTCCAATTACCCTGAAAGTTGTCAAAACTCTCTCTTGGACCTATATTAGAGAGAGAGCTTAGAATGCTATGCTGGGTTTCTGGTCAATATATATGTGTTTTCTGGGGGATATTTTTTCTCATTACAAATGCCCTTCTGGGTTTCTGGTAAAGATATTCAAATTTGTTTTCCTGAGCTTATCTTATAACAGCAGATATAAGACACGCTAACTTTCATATATTATTCCCAGAAACCCAGAGGAGTGTTGACTGGCTTACAATACTCCTCATGCATACCCGGCATCCTCCATAAGGAGAAATAGTACCCCAACCAAGGCCCCTCAGGCAACCAAGCACATATACCCAGAAAAAGCTGTGTTTCTGGCAAGAGGTGCTTAGTTTTCCTTTCGGAATGGAGATTAGCTGGCATATCTTTTTTTTCCCAGCATTATGTGTGGATGCAAGCACAGTAATATATACATATCTTATTATGAAAAAGCACTGATCTAAAAAATTGAGGCTACCAGCAAAAAATCAGTAAAGAGAAAAAGGGTCAAATTGATTTATGAAGCACAAAGAGGCATGTATACATAGTAGAGATGAGCAAATCAATGTGAATTTCATTCTGAATTTTCCAAAAGATTTGGATTCTAGCAAACCCAAATATTTTACAATTTATTTCATACAAATCAAAGAGAAATCTGCACATAAAAACATGTGCAACTCAACTTTCTTTCTGAAAGGATTACAAAAGCTTCACAACTACAGAGCTGTGACTAATAGCCGGCAGTTTGGCTGGCTTTGCCAAACTCTCTGCATAAGCACTGTCAGTCACAGCAAAGGGGCAGGGAAGGGGGCGTGGTTACCTTGACTTGAAGTAAGGGGGCCGCTGCCCCCTTGACTTCAAGCATGACTAGAGAAGGGCGGCGGCAGGGGATAAAACAATGTTTTCTGAGCTTTAGCAGCATCGGCCTTTAGGAAGAAAATTATTGTCGAAAACACGCTGCTGGTTACTGTCAGGTACTGCTGGCGGCTTGGGATGGTTTTTGGAGGTGACAGGTTCCCTTTAATTCTGACAGGAAAAAAAATGCAGTGTGCAGCATAGTATAGTCAAGAAGTACTGATAAGTGCTGCACAAGGCTTCTTAAGTAATGTTTTCACATTGTTTGGTTGTGATCAGCTATAACCACTATAAAGGAATAAGCGCAGGGTGAATAACCCAGGTAATGGGTTGAATAACCCAGGTAATGGATGACACCACAAAGTAGAACCGAGATGTGAAGGATACAAAAGGAACCTCAAGGTGCCACCTTGGAAAATCACAAACTCTAGCAATCAACTAATCCAAACTTTATTGATTGTATAACTATAATGTGTTTCTGGGACACAGAGTAACACATTCAGTAGGGGGTAATTTACTAACTGATACACGCCAGACTGCGGCACAAAGGTTATTACGTCAGGTCTAAAAAAAGGTCTGTGTGGCATGGGAGAGGAATTCTATTTGTCATTTTCTATACCTGCTCTAAATTTAGACCAGTGGTGAATGCACTGTAGTTATGTGAAGGCCGGAACCCCTACATAACTTTGGCGGATCCACCTCCAGGGCAGGGGTTATTAAGATCAGCATTTAAAACACTTAATAAATTACCCCCCATAGTTTCCACTCTTATGCACCCAAATATTCTAGTGAAACCCCCTGATGGAAGTGAATGGACCAAGTATTACACACAGGAAATAATCCTAACAAGCTAAAAATTATTAGAAACTTCAATCACTATAAATAAGATGGAAATTTTAATTCATAAGTTGAGAAGGAGGTCTGATGGTAAAAATACAAGTTTTGCACCAGGATAGATCCAGTGTGTTGTTAATAATTGCAGGAGTTAAAAATGAGGGAAGAGGATGCTGGGTGAAAGACATGCCCCCTGGTTACAAGGTAGCCCCAGAGGCTCCTGGTTTGCTGCTTAATGGACTGTGATAATCAGAAGTACCTGATGTATCCTGCTCTGAATCACCCTTGCCATTCACAGTGCAGACACAGGGGATGTACTGAGAGAGGCTATTTAGTGACACGCCCCCTGATTGCTAGGCAGCAAGGGTAGCTGCCTATTTATTGCTTTAATAGAGCATTGCACTGTGTAACCACAGTGTTGTCGACCGTAGTAGCCACATTAATGGTCCCATGGGTAATAAATAGTGTTGATCGAGCACCATAGTGTTCGGAGGCTCGGGCCAAACACATTGTGATATTTGGGTGCTCGACTGAGCATACGAGTATAATGGAAGTCAATGGGAGAACCCAAGCATTAAACCAGGTACACCCTGCTTTGAAGAGAGGAGTGTGACTGTCAGGAATTGGTGGTAACACCACCAAAATGGTTCTGTAATAGCATGGGGAGGATGTACAGTATGAATGCATCTTGGACTCGCTGGTCACCGCTGGGAACTATGTTATCCAAATAGTATGCCACTTTTACATAATGACAATAATACGCACAAAACCAAGGGAAAAAAAATACATTTTAGAGGAAAAATTGATAGAAAACATTCTTTCCTGAATATTTACTTGTATATAAAGTGCAAGTGTTCCCAAAAATTACAAGAGGCACTTGATACACCCTTAGTTACACATAAAGGAGGGTATCATACACACCCTTTAAAAATTATGATTAATGGCCTGTTGGTGACCCTCAAAAACATTACAAGCAAGGGCCTGCTGATCTGACCATCTAAAACATTATGGGCAGTGGCCTGCTGCCGCTTTGGTAACTCTAGTTAACCTGGGGCCGATGGCACATCCCCGTGACGGTAACGATCTGTTCGGATGTCTGACCTATCAACTTTCGATGTCAATGTCAGCTCAAAACCATTGTAAACTATGGGTAACGGGTAGAGTTGAGCGAACACCTGGATGTTCGGGTTCGAGAAGTTCGGCTGAACTTCCCGGAAATGTTCATGTTCGGGATCCGTACCCGACCCGAACTTCGCCCCAAACCCGAACCCCATTGGAGTCAATAGGGACCCAAACTTTTCGGCAATAAAAAGGCTGTAAAACAGCCCATGCACGAGCTAGAGGGCTGCAAAAGGCAGCAACATGTAGGTAAATCCCCTGCAAACAAATCTGGATAGGGAAATGAATAAAAATAAAAATAAAAAAATAAATAAAAATTAACCATTATCAATTGGAGAGAGGTCCCATAGCAGAGAATCTGGCATCATATCACCCACCACTGTAACAGTCCATTGTCAGATATTTAGGCCCAGGCACCCAAGCAGAGGAGAGAGGTCCCGTAACAGAAAATCAGGCTTCATGTCGGCATAGAATCAGTCTGCATGTCATAGCAGAGAATCAGGCTTCACGTCACCCACCACTGTAACGGTCCATTGTCATATATTTAGGCCCCGGCACCTAGGCAGAGGAGAGAGGTCCCATAACAGAGAATCTGGCTTCATGTCAGCAGAGAATCAGTCTTCATGTCATAGCAGAGAATCAGGCTTCACGTTACCCAAAACTGGAACAGTCCATTGTCAGATATTTAGGCCCAGGCACCCAGGGAGAGGAGAGAGGTCCCGTAACAGAGAATCTGGCTTCATGTCTGCAGAGAATCAGTCTACATGTCACAGCTGAGAATCTTGCTTTACGTCACCCAACACTAGAACAGTCCATTGTCATATATTTAGGTCCAGGCACCCAGGCAGAGGAGAGAGGTCCCATAACAGAGAATCTGGCTTCATGTCAGCAGAGAATCAGTCTGCATGTCATAGCAGAGAATCAGGCTTCACGTCACCCACCACTGTAACGGTCCATTGTCATATATTTAGGCCCTGACACCCAGGCAGAGGAGAGAGGTCCCATAACAGAGAATCTGGCTTCATGTCAGCAGAGAATCAGTCTGCATGTAATAGCAGAGAATCAGGCTTCACGTCACCCAACACTGTAACAGTCCATTGTCATATATTTAGGCCCAGGCAGAGGAGAGAGGTCCCGTAACAGAGAATCTGGCTTCATGTCAGCAGAGAATCAGTATGCATGTCATAGCAGAGAATCAGACTTCACGTCACCCACGACTGTAACAGTCCATTGTCATATATCTAGGCCCCGGCACCCAGGCAGAGGCGAGAGGTCCCGTAACAGAGAATCTGGCTTCATGTCAGCAGAGAATCAGTCTTCATGTCATAGCAGAGAATCAGGCTTCACGTTACCCAACACTGGAACAGTCCATTGTCAGATATTTAGGCCCAGGCACAAAGGAAGAGGAGAAAGGTCCCATAACAGAGAATCTGGCTTCATGTCAGCAGAGAATCAGTCTGCATGTCATAGCAGAGAATCAGGTTTCTCGTCACCCACCAGTGTAACAGTCCATTGTCAAATATTTAGGCCCCAGCACCCAGGCAGAGGAGAGAGGTCCCATAACAGAGAATCTGGCTTTATGTCAGCAGAGAATCAGTCTGCATGTCATAGCAGAGAATCAGGCTTCACGTCACCCACCACTGTAACAGTCCATTGTCATATATTTCGGCCCAGGCAGAGGAAAGGGGTCCCATAACAAAGAATCTGGCTTCATGTCAGCAGAGAATCAGTCTTCGTGTCATAGCAGAGAATCAGGCTTCACGTCACCCAACACTGTAACAGTCCATTGTCATATATTTAGGCCCAGGCACCCAGGCAGAGGAGAGAGGTCCCGTAACAGAGAATCTGGCTTCATGTCAGCAGAGAATCAGTCTTCATGTCATAGCAGAGAATCAGGCTTCACGTTACCCAACACTGGAACAGTCCATTGTCAGATATTTAGGCCCAGGCACAAAGGCAGAGGAGAGAGGTCCCATAACAGAGAATCTGGCTTCATGTCAGCAGATAATCAGTCTGCATGTCATAGCAGAGAATCAGGCTTCACGTCACCCACCACTGTAACAGTCCATTGTCATATATTTAGGCCCCGGCACCCAGGCAGAGGAGAGAGGTCCCATAACAGACAATCTAGCTTTATGTCAGCAGAGAATCAGTCTGCATGTCATAGCAGAGAATCAGGTTTCACGTCACCCACCACTGTAACAGTCCATTGTCATATATTTTGGCCCAGGCAGAGGAAAGAGGTCCCATAACAGAGAATCTGGCTTCATGTCTGCAGAGAATCAGTCTACATGTCATAGCAGAGAATCTTGCTTTACGTCACCCAACACTGGAACAGTCCATTGTCAGATATTTAGGCCCAGGCACCCAAGCAGATGAGAGAGGTCCCGTAACAGAGAATCTGGCTTCATGTTAGCAGAGAATCAGTCTGCATGTCATAGCAGAGAATCAGGCTTCACGTCTGCCACCACTGTAACAGTCCATTGTCATATATTTAAGCCTCGGCACCCAGTCAGATGAGAGAGGTCCCATAACAGAGAATCTGGCTTCATGTCAGCAGAGAATCAGTATGCATGTCTAAGCAGAGAATCAGACTTCACGTCACCCACCACTGTACCAGTCCATTGTCATATATTTAGGCCCCGGCACCCAGGCAGAGGAGAGAGGTCCCGTAACAGAGAATCTGGCTTCATGTCAGCAGAGAATCAGTCTGCATGTCATAGCAGAGAATCAGGCTTCACGTCATGCAACACTGTAACAGTCCATTGTCATATATTTAGGCCCAGGCACCCAGGCGGAGGAGAGAGGTCCCGTAACAGAGAATCTGGCTTCATGACAGCAGAGAATCAGTCTTCATGTCATAGCAGAGAATCAGGCTTCACGTTACTCAAAACTGGAACAGTCCATTGTCAGATATTTAGGCCCAGGCACAAAGGCAGAGGAGAGAGGTCCCATAACAGAGAATCTGGCTTCATGTCAGCTCTCAGTCTGCATCTACTCATTGTTCAGGGAGTGAGCCACCTCTATTCAAAACTCTGAATACAAAACCTTTTTCACCCATTGAGAGTGAGCTCCTTCTTGCACAATGACGGACATTTGGAGCCACATGGAGACCAAATGCCTTAAAGTTGAAATGTTTACATTTGATGATAATGGGGAAGGTTATTCAAATCCGCCATATGAAAAATCAATGGCGGATATATTTAAAGATCTAGAAAGCTTGTTACACAAGCAACTCAAACAACGCTGGGAGATTAGAGCCCTGAAACAATACATTGTACAAGGTAAAATACCTACAGGGCTGCTATTATCTAAAACCCCAGCGTATGACCTATCTAATGAGGACTTTGAGAAAGAATGGGAGGACTTTTTACGAGCACAATCCATAAATTTAATGGAGATGATCGTGAGGAGAAGATCCCAAATTCTGGATCAAGTAGCAACTCAAATAGAAGAAATGAAATTGGTCATTGGAAATCTACCAAAAAATGATGAATATAAAATGTGGCAGGAACGAATATGTAAAAATATTGACAAATTGGAGTATGATATAATCACCAAAAAAGTAAAAAAAAATCAAAATACCAAAAAAGAAACTAAAAAACAAAGGGTAATAAATAACCCACAAACATTAGAAACTGCGGAAATAGAACCCACATACAGCAGGGAACAGAGCGATTTTATTATACCAACTTCCAATAGATTCGAAATATTCACTGAAAATCATTTTTTAGACCAGACCCCTCCCCACCACAAAGTGAGGTCACGACAAAAAACACCGAGGAAATCACCACATACAACACAGAGAGAATCACCGACACACCGATACAACTTAAGACACAGAGACAACAGTCGGGATTATCAATATCACAGGACACGTCAACAATACAACACGCCACAACCACGGGACACAGCACGATATCGGGAACCCCAGAATGCACAAAGACACCAATACAAACCACAAAGACACGAAAGAGGAAACCACGTAGAGGACGTAAACAAAAGAAATTACAACCCACATTATTAATAGAAGAATCTGACGCGATTGTCAATTTGAGTACCATCACCCTGACTATACCACAGATAAAGTTATTAAATAAAGGTCTTAAGTTTGCACCATCCAACAAACTCAATAAATTTGATACTTTGATAGGTATAGAGAAATTTATAAGGAAACTCTGCCTAAAGAAATATTTTTTTAAAAATCCAGTAATTAATGAAGTCAACCCATTAGGCGGAAGGAAATATATCCACACTGATGTGAAAATGAAATCAACTAAATATCCAAGACAAGAAATTAGTGAAGAACTAAGTACTTTCAGAAAAGCAGTCGAGCATGACATTAGGAAAATAAAAGTAAATAATAATAGAGATAACAACCTGTCTAGAGGAGAAGTACAAGCAATCAAACAACTACAGGAAGATCAGGACATAACAATATGTCCGGCGGACAAAGGCGGGGCCATAGTGGTATGGGATATAAAAAATTACAATAAAGAGGGCTTAAGGCAACTAATAGACACACCCACGTATAAAAAATTACGTACTGACCCTACAGCAGAATACCACAGAGAGCTGGTCACTCTATGTGAAGAAGGTCAAAAAACAGGCATTCTATCCAAACAAGAATTTAGATATATCACTGAGAGCCAATGCAGGCTACCGGTTTTTTATTGTCTCCCAAAGTTACATAAAGACCCTATCAATCCACCTGGACGACCCATAATATCGGGAATAGGGTCACTGACCGCAAATTTGTCCCATTATATAGACAAGTTGCTACAACCTACTGTCAAAACCATAAGATCTTATATAAAAGATACGACTGCGATAATACAAATAGTAGAAAATCTTAAATATGACCACAAGTGGACTATAGGCACATTGGACTTACAGTCCCTATATACCATAATAGACCACACACAGGGGATAGAAGCTATGGGGCAACAATTAAAAAGAACAAGTCAGCTACCTGAGGAACAGATAGAATATTTGCAGACAGCAACAAAATACATTTTGAACCACAATTATTTTTGGTATAACTCTGACATATATTTACAGATATGCGGTACGGCGATGGGCACCAGGTTTGCCCCCAGCTACGCCAACCTTTTTATGGAAAATTGGGAACAGGAGGCTATTGACCCCAAGCTGGGGACAGACCTGGTGCTCTGGAAAATATATATAGACGATATCTTGTTTATATGGAAGAATGACCAGGAATCCCTAGACAATTTTTTGGAAAAGATTAACCAAAACAATTTCAACTTACGTTTTACAGCAAAGATCAGTCAGACGATGGTAGAATTCCTGGATCTACAAATTAAGGTAGAGAATGATAAATTAATTTGTAACACATATCACAAACCGACCGCAAAAAAACAGCTACATTCTATATGACAGTTGTCATTTACCACAGTGGTTACTTTTGAGGAGGAAGCCAGGATAATGAAGGACCAATTCCTCAAAAAACAGTACCCCATAAAGATCTTAGATACAGCTCTAGACACAGTACGCCAGTTAGATCAGAAAACTTTTTTCGATACGAAAACAAAAATAGACAAACAAAACAATGGTGACAATATGAGGATTATTCTACCCTTTAATACACAACACAAGAAATTAAGACACATCATTAGTAAACACTGGCACTATATCGGTAAAGATAAAGTAATAGGTCACCTGATACCACATTATCCCCAACTCACTTTCACCAAAGCCCCTAATTTGGGTCTACTAGTAGCACCATCCATTCCTAAAAATAAGAAAGTGACAGCACAATCAATACAAAAGTGGACTAACACCACTGTTTTTTTTAGATGTGGGAAATGCATGGGTTGCAAAATCACTGCATTCCCCAAAAAAACACTTCTATTTAAATCTACCGCAAACGCCCACCAACATACCATAAAAGATTTCCTCACATGCAATTCCAACAGTGTAATCTATATAATTCAATGCCCCTGTAAAAGGCAATATGTGGGCAGGACCAAGAGACTTTTGAGAGTACGTATAGCGGAACATATTTCCAACATTAAAAAGGGTTATGAGAAGCACACACTATCTAACCACTTCAAATCCGCACACAATCAGGACCCAAGGGGGTTAATCTTTGCTGCCCTGGAAAGGGTTGATTTTGACTGAAGAGGTGGGAACCACATCAAAAAGATGTCAAGAATGGAATCTAGGCATATCTTTGAATTCAATACTCTCCTGCCAGCAGGATTGAATGCTGAGTTGGAGTTATATGGCTCTCTTTAGGGTGGGGGGGGGGGTCCTTCACCGAGGGAGGACCCGCGAGTTGGTTTTTATGCGGGCCCCTCCTCGGTGGGCGACCTCACTCTCTCACCTGTTCTACCCCATGTCATCAAAGAAGACGTTCCAAATATTCCTACAAATTATTTATGATTTTATATTTTTATGATACTGCATTAATGACATTAATTTTTATCTATAAATACTTTTTATATATTACTGTTTTATCATTATGTCGATAGGTTACTATAAAGAATAGCTATTTAGCTTTGATATAGAAAGATGCAATATCACTAAAAGGGTTAATACCCACTTAGACCAGCAAGAGCAACAGAGAATAACGCTTACATTAATAAACCAGTATGAAATTTTGAAAATATATGTTTCATACACTTTAAGTTACCCTATGCCTGTCAGTACCAACATTCGTTCAAGAGAATAATAATACGAAAAAATGGAGAAAAATTATTCCTACGAGCGAATGCAATATAAGGCAGGAATACCTACATAGGGTTAAAACTATCTGGAACATGATATAGTAACCAACCAACTTATTTTAAAGGGGAGGAAATAGAACACAATATGTTACAATGTGTTTCAAATATGGAGATAAAAACTTGTGTCTGTTCAATATGATGCAATATAGAAAACCGCATAAAAGACACCATGACTCAATGCCTGTTCCTTTTAAGAAATACTGCAGCAATAACGCAATGATGTAATATAGAAAGCCGCATAAAAGACACCATGATTCAACGTCTGTTCCCTTTAAGAAATACCGCAGCAATAACGCATGTTGGCTACAATGTTGGGAAAGAACGATGAAGGTGATAATCATATGTAATCTATGAATCGCACTCAACTTTTCAAGTTTTGCATTGCAACTATAGATATAAGCACGGCCGTCACAATGGCAGTATGAATACCCAGACAATTCCATTTCAGGTTTTGAACATACCTGAATCAATTGACACCTGGATAACTGGGTATAAAAGATGACCAGTCATATGGGAACACTAGCCACTGATGAAGGAGTCGTAGCCAACTCCGAAACGCGTTTGGTGAGAGAGGATCCCATAAGACTGGATATGCAGCCGGAACATTGAAGCGCTTCAAACTAAAGGAGAGGGATCGGTATTCAAAAGAATTGGCAGGAGAAAGCAAACCTTGATTGCCGGAGTAAGAACAAACCTGCAGCTTGATTCAAGCACCTGGCAGTGATTCTCACATACAAATCTTTTTCTACGGCACCCCTGCAATTCACTACCAAAGATCCCTGGATCCACACTCAGGAAGTAATACCGCTGACTGCAAGCAGATCATACGTGGGACACCACGGTAAACCGCAATACAGCCAGCATAAGTGTGAGTAGACAAATCAATGTTGAACCGATATACACACAGAAAGTGATTCAAGTAAAAGAAATATAAGTAACAAAATTACCCTTCTATTACATTGAAACCGCTCTGGGAACTTCAGTTTATGCGGATTGAGGAAATAGACTTGCGATATTAATATTTACAACTTGGAGAAATATTTAGCAAAAAGACTCCTTTATTTTAGGATTATTTTGTCCAGTGACATTTTGTATTTTTTAAGCAATTTTACTTTTCATCTACGCAGTAACCGCATGCTAATATTTGTTTAATTGTTTTTTATGTGATATTAATATATACTGTTGTATGAATAAATGTATAATAAATCTCCTATGTGTACCCAACTGTAGGTGTGCCCTACTACTTTTTCTATATAGCAGAGAAATAGTCTGCATGTCATAGCAGAAAATCAGGCTTCAGGTCACCCACAACTGTAACAGTCCATTGTCATATATTTAGGCCCAGGCACCCAGGCAGAGGAGAGAGGTCCCGTAACAGAGAATCTGGCTTCATGTCAGCAGAGAATCAGTCTTCATATCATAGCAAAGAATCTTGCTTTACGTCACCCAACACTGGAACAGTCCATTGTCAGATATTTAGACCCAGGCAGAGGAGAGAGGTCCCATAACAGAGAATCTGGATTCATGTCTGCAGAGAATCAGTCTACATGTCATAGCAGAGAATCTTGCTTTACGTCACCCAACACTGGAGCAGTCCATTGTCAGATATTTAGGCCCAGGCACCCAAGCAGATGAGAGAGGTCCCGTAACAGAGAATCTGGCTTCATGTCAGCAGAGAATCAGTATGCATGTCAGAGCAGAGAATAAGGCTTCACGTCACCCACCACTGTAACAGTCCATTGTCATATATTTAGGCCTCGGCACCCAGGCAGAGGAGAGAGGTCCCATGACAGAGAATCTGGCTTTATGTCAGCAGAGAATCAGTCTGCATGTCATAGCAGAGAATCAGGCTTCACGTCACCCAACACTGTAACAGTCCATTGTCATATATTTAGGCCCAGGCACCCAGGCAGAGGAGAGAGGTCCCGTAACAGAGAATCTGGCTTCATGTCAGCAGAGAATCAGTCTTCATATCATAGCAAAGAATCTTGCTTTACGTCACCCAACACTGGAACAGTCCATTGTCAGATATTTAGACCCAGGCAGAGGAGAGAGGTCCCATAACAGAGAATCTGGATTCATGTCTGCAGAGAATCAGTCTACATGTCATAGCAGAGAATCTTGCTTTACGTCACCCAACACTGGAGCAGTCCATTGTCAGATATTTAGGCCCAGGCACCCAAGCAGATGAGAGAGGTCCCGTAACAGAGAATCTGGCTTCATGTCAGCAGAGAATCAGTATGCATGTCAGAGCAGAGAATAAGGCTTCACGTCACCCACCACTGTAACAGTCCATTGTCATATATTTAGGCCTCGGCACCCAGGCAGAGGAGAGAGGTCCCATGACAGAGAATCTGGCTTTATGTCAGCAGAGAATCAGTCTGCATGTCATAGCAGAGAATCAGGCTTCACGTCACCCAACACTGTAACAGTCCATTGTCATATATTTAGGCCCAGGTACCCAGACAGAGGAGAGAGGTCCCATAACAGAGAATCTGGCTTCATGTCAGCAGAGAATCAGTCTGCATGTCATAGCAGAGAATCAGGCTTCACGTCACCCACCACTGTAACAGTCCATTGTCATATATTTAGGCCCAAGCACCCAGGCAGAGGAGAGAGGTCCCGTAATAGAGAATCTGGCTTCATGTCAGCAGAGAATCAGGCTTCACGTCACCCAACACTAGAACAGTCCATTGTCAGATATTTAGGCCCCGTCGCCCAGGCAGAGTAGAGAGGTCCCATAACAGAGAATCTGGCTTCATGTCAGCAGATAATCAGTCTTCATGTCATAGCAGAGAATCAGTCTTCATGTCATAGCAGAGAATCAGGCTTCACGTTAGCCAACACTGGAACAGTCCATTGTCAGATATTTAGGCCCAGGCACCCAGGCAGAGGAGAGAGGTCCCATAACAGAGAATCTGGCTTCATGTCTGCAGAGAATTAGTCTGCATGTCTCAGCAGAGAATCTTGCTTTACGTCACCCAACACTGGAACAGTCCATTGTCAGATATTTAGGTCCAGGCACCCAGGCAGAGGAGAGATGTCCCATAACAAAGAAGCTGGCTTCATGTCAGCAGAGAATCAGTCTGCATGTCATAGCAGAGAATCAGGCTTCACGTCACCCACCACTGTAACAGTCCATTGTCATATATTTATGCCCCGGCAGCCAGGCAGAGGAGAGAGGTCCCATAACAGAGAATCTGGCTTCATGTCAGCAGAGAATCAGTCTGCATGTAATAGCAGAGAATCAGGCTTCACGTCACCCACCACTGTAACAGTCCATTGTCATATATTTAGGCCTCGGCACCCAGGCAGAGGAGAGAGGTCCCATAACAGAGAATCTGGCTTTATGTCAGCAGAGAATCAGTCTTCGTGTCATAGCAGAGAATCAGGCTTCATGTCACCCAACACTGTAACAGTCCATTGTCATATATTTAGGCCCAGGCACCCAGGCAGAGGAGAGAGGTCCCGTAACAGAGAATCTGGCTTCATGTCAGCAGAGAATCAGTCTGCATGTCATAGCAGAGAATCAGTCTGCATGTTATAGCAGAAAATCAGGCTTAAGGTCACCCATCACTGTAACAGTCCATTGTCATATATTTAGGCCCAGGCACCCAGGCAGAGGAGAGAGGTCCCATAACAGAGAATCTAGCTTCATGTCTGCAAAGAATCAGTCTAAATGTCACAGCAGAGAATCTTGCTTTACGTCACCCAACACTGGAACAGTCCATTGTCATATATTTAGGCCCAGGCACCCAGGCAGATAAGAGAGGTCCTGTAACAGAGAATCTGGCTTCATGTCAGCAGAGAATCAGTCTGCATGTCATAGCAGAGAATCAGGCTTCACGTCACCCACCACTGTAACAGTCCATTGTCATATATTTAGGCCTCGGCACCCAAACAGAGGAGAGAGGTCCCATAACAGAGAATCTGGCTTCATGTCAGCAGAGAATCAGTCTGCTTGTCATAGCAGAGAATCAGGCTTCACGTCACCCACCACTGTAACAGTCCATTGTAATATATTTAGGCCCCGGCACCCAGGCAGAGGAGAGAGGTCCCGTAACAGAGAATCTGGCTTTATGTCAGCAGAGAATCAGTCTTCATGTCATAGCAGAGAATCAGGCTTCACGTTAAACAACACTGGAACAGTCCATTGTCCTATATTTAGGTCCAGGCACCCAGGCAGAGGAGAGAGGTCCCATAACAGAGAATCTGGCTTCATGTCAGCAGAGAATCAGTCTGCATGTCATAGCAGAGAATCAGGCTTCACGTCACCCACCACTGTAACAGTCCATTGTCATATATTTAGGCCCCGGCAGAGGAGAGAGGTCCCGTAACAGAGAATCTGGCTTCATGTCAGCAGAGAATCAGTCTGCATGTTATAGAAGAGAATCAGGCTTCACTTTAAACAACAATGGAACAGTCCATTGTCCGATATTTAGGCCCAGGCACCCAGGCAGAGGAGAGAGGTCCCATAACAGAGAATCTGGCTTCATGTCAGCAGAGAATCAGTCTGCATGTCATAGCAGAGAATCAGGCTACACGTCACCCACCACTGTAACAGTCCATTGTCATATATTTAGGTCCAGGCACCCAGGCAGAGGAGAGAGGCCCCATAACAGAGAATCTGGCTTCATGTCTGCAGACAATCAGTCTACATGTCACAGCAGAGAATCTTGCTTTACGTCACCCAACACTGGAACAGTCCATTGTCAGATATTTAGGTCCAGGCACCCAAGCAGAGGAGAGAGGTCCCAAAACAGAGAATCTGGCTTTATGTCTGCAGAGAATCAGTCTACATGTCACAGCAGAGAATCTTGCTTTACGTCACCCAACACTGGAACAGTCTATTGTCATATATTTAGGCTCAGGCACCCAGGCAGATGAGAGAGGTCCCGTAACAGAGAATCTGGCTTCATGTCAGCAGAGAATCAGTCTGCATGTCATAGCAGAGAATCAGGCTACACGTCACCCACCACTGTAACAGTCCATTGTCATATATTTAGGTCCAGGCACCCAGGCAGAGGAGAGAGGTCCCGTAACAGACAATCTGGCTTCATGTCAGCAGAGAATCAGTCTGCATGTCATAGCAGAGAATGAGGCTTCACGTCACCCACCACTGCAACATTCCATTGGCATATATTTAGGCCTAGCACACAGGCAGAGCAGAGAGGTCCCGTAACAGACAATCTGGCTTCATGTCAGCAGAGAATCAGTCTGCATGTCATAGCAGAGAATGAGGCTTCACGTCACCCACCACTGCAACAGTCCATTGGCATATATTTAGGCCTAGCACACAGGCAGAGCAGAGAGGTCCCGTAACAGACGATCTGGCTTCATGTCAGCAGAGAATCAGTCTGCATGTCATAGCAGAGAATGAGGCTTCACGTCACCCACCACTGCAACAGTCCATTGGCATATATTTAGGCCTAGCACACAGGCAGAGCAGAGAGGTCCCGTAACAGACGATCTGGCTTCATGTCAGCAGAGAATCAGTCTGCATGTCATAGCAGAGAATGAGGCTTCACGTCACCCACCACTGCAACAGTCCATTTTCATAAATTTAGGCCCAGCACCCAGGCAGAGGAGAGAGGTCCCGTAACAGAGGATCTGGCTTCATGTCAGCAGAGAATCAGTCTGCATGTCATAGCAGAGAATCAGGCTTCACGTCAGCCACCACTGCAACAGTCCATTGTCATAAATTTAGGCCCAGCACCCAGGCAGAGGAGAGAGGTCCCGTAACAGACAATCTGGCTTCATGTCAGCAGAGAATCAGTCTGCATGTCATAGCAGAGAATCAGGCTTCACGTCAGCCACCACTGCAACAGTCCATTGTCATAAATTTAGGCCCAGCACCCAGGCAGAGGAGAGAGGTCCCGTAACAGACAATCTGGCTTCATGTCAGCAGAGAATTAGTCTGCATGTCATAGCAGAGAATGAGGCTTCACGTCAGCCACCACCGCAACAGTCCATTGGCATATATTTAGGCCTAGCACACAGGCAGAGGAGAGAGGTCCCGTAACAGACAATCTGGCTTCATGTCAGCAGAGAATTAGTCTGCATGTCATAGCAGAGAATCAGGCTTCATGTCAGCCACCACTGCAACAGTCCATTGGCATATATTTAGGCCTAGCACACAGGCAGAGGAGAGGTTCATTCAACTTTGGGTAGCATCGCAATATAATGGTAAAATGAAAATAAAAATAGGATTGAATGAGGAAGTGCCCTGGAGTCCAATAATATATGGTTATGGGGAGGTAGTTAATGTCTAATCTGGACAAGGGACGGACAGGTCCTGTGGGATCCATGCCTGGTTCATTTTTATGAACGTCAGCTTGTCCACATTGGCTGTAGACAGGCGGCTGCGTTTGTCTGTAATGACGCCCCCTGCCGTGCTGAATACACGTTCAGACAAAACGCTGGCTGCCGGGCAGGCCAGCACCTCCAAGGCATAAAAGGCTAGCTCTGGCCACGTGGACAATTTAGAGACCCAGAAGTTGAATGGGGCCGAACCATCAGTCAGTACGTGGAGGGGTGTGCACACGTACTGTTCCACCATGTTAGTGAAATGTTGCCTCCTGCTAACACGTTGCGTATCAGGTGGTGGTGCAGTTAGCTGTGGCGTGTTGACAAAAGTTTTCCACATCTCTGCCATGCTAACCCTGCCCTCAGAGGAGCTGGCCGTGACACAGCTGCCTTGGCGACCTCTTGCTCCTCCTCTGCCTTGGCCTTGGGCTTCCACTTGTTCCCCTGTGACATTTGGGAATGCTCTCAGTAGCGCGTCTACCAACGTGCGCTTGTACTCGCGCATCTTCCTATCACGCTCCAGTGCAGGAAGTAAGGTGGGCACATTGTCTTTGTAGCGTGGATCCAGCAGGGTGGCAACCCAGTAGTCCGCACAGGTTAAAATGTGGGCAACTCTGCTGTCGTTGCGCAGGCACTGCAGCATGTAGTCGCTCATGTGTGCCAGGCTGCCCAGGAGTAAGGACAAGCTGTCCTCTGTGGGAGGCGTATCGTCATCGTCCTGCCTTTCCCCCCAGCCACGCACCAGTGATGGACCCGAGCTGCGTTGGGTGCCACCCCGCTGTGACCATGCTTCACCCTCATCCTCCTCCACCTCCTCCTCATCCTCGTCCTCCTCGTCCTCCAGTAGTGGGCCCTGGCTGGCCACATTTGTACCTGGCCTCTGCTGTTGCCAAAAACCTCCCTCTGAGTCACTTCGAAGAGACTGGCCTGAAAGTGCTAAAAATGACCCCTCTTCCTCCTCCTCCTCCTCCTCCTCCTCCTGGGCCACCTCCTCTTCCATCATCGCCCTAAGTGTTTTCTCAAGGAGACATAGAAGTGGTATTGTAACGCTGATAACGGTGTCATCGCCACTGGCCATGTTGGTGGAGTACTCGAAACAGCGCAACAGGGCACACAGGTCTCGCATGGAGGCCCAGTCATTGGTGGTGAAGTGGTGCTGTTCTGTAGTGCGACTGACCCGTGCGTGCTGCAGCTGAAACTCCACTATGGCCTGCTGCTGCTCGCACAGTCTGTCCAGCATGTGCAAGGTGGAGTTCCACCTGGTGGGCACGTCGCATATGAGGCGGTGAGCGGGAAGGCCGAAGTTACGCTGTAGCGCAGACAGGCGAGCAGCAGCAGGATGTGAACGCCGGAAGCGCGAACAGACGGCCCGCACTTTATGCAGCAGCTCTGACATGTTGGGGTAGTTGTGAATGAACTTCTGCACCACCAAATTCAGCACATGCGCCAAGCAAGGGATGTGCGTCAAATTGGCTAGTCCCAGAGCTGCAACGAGATTTCGCCCATTATCACACACCACCAGGCCGGGCTTGAGGCTCACCGGCAGCAACCACTCGTCGGTCTGTTGTTCAATACCCCGCCACAACTCCTGTGCGGTGTGGGGCCTGTCCCCCAAACATATGAGTTTCAGAATGGCCTGCTGACGTTTACCCCGGGCTGTGCTGAAGTTGGTGGTGAAGGTGTGTGGCTGACTGGATGAGCAGGTGGAAGAAGAGGAGGAGGAAGCCGAGAAGGAGGAGGTGGCAACAGGAGGCAAAGAATGTTGCCCTGCGATCCTTGGCGGCGGAAGGACGTGCGCCAAACAGCTCTCCGCCTGGGGCCCAGCTGCCACTACATTTACCCAGTGTGCAGTTAGGGAGATATAGCGTCCCTGGCCGTGCTTACTGGTCCACGTATCTGTGGTTAGGTGGACCTTGCTACAGATGGCGTTGCGCAGTGCACACTTGATTTTATCGGATACTTGGTTGTGCAGGGAAGGCACGGCTCTCTTGGAGAAGTAGTGCCGGCTGGGAACAACATACTGTGGGACAGCAAGCGACATGAGCTGTTTGAAGCTGTCTGTGTCCACCAGCCTAAATGACAGCATTTCATAGGCCAGTAGTTTAGAAATGCTGGCATTCAGGGCCAGGGATCGAGGGTGGCTAGGTGGGAATTTACGCTTTCTATCAAATGTTTGTGAGATGGAGAGCTGAACGCTGGCGTGTGACATGGTTGAGACGCTTGGTGACGGAGGTGGTGGTGGTGGTGTTGGTGGTACATCCCCTGTTTGCTGGGCGGCAGGTGCCAACGTTCCTCCAGAGGCGGAGGAAGAGGCCGAGGCGGCAGCAGCAGAATAGGCCGAGGCGGCAGCAGCAGAAGAGGTAGCAGGGGGAGCCTGAGTGACTTCCTTGGTTTTAAGGTGTTTACTCCACTGCAGTTCATGCTTTGCATGCAGGTGCCTGGTCATGCAGGTTGTGCTCAGGTTCAGAACGTTAATGCCTCGCTTCAGGCTCTGATGGCACAGCGTGCAAACCACTCGGGTCTTGTCGTCAGCACATTGTTTGAAGAAGTGCCATGCCAGGGAACTCCTTGAAGCTGCCTTTGGGGTGCTCGGTCCCAGATGGCGGCGGTCAGTAGCAGGCGGAGTCTCTTGGCGGCGGGTGTTCTGCTTTTGCCCACTGCTCCCTCTTTTGCTACGCTGTTGGCTCGGTCTCACCACTGCCTCTTCCTCCGAACTGTGAAAGTCAGTGGCACGACCTTCATTCCATGTGGGGTCTAGGACCTCATCGTCCCCTGCATCGTCTTCCACCCAGTCTTGATCCCTGACCTCCTGTTCAGTGTTCACACTGCAGAAAGACGCAGCAGTTGGCACCTGTGTTTCGTCATCATCAGAGACATGCTGAGGTGGTATTCCCATGTCCTCATCATCAGGAAACATAAGTGGTTGTGCGTCAGTGCATTCTATGTCTTTCACCGCTGGGGAAGGGCTAGGTGGATGCCCTTGGGAAACCCTGCCAGCGGAGTCTTCAAACAGCATAAGAGACTGCTGCATAACTTGAGGCTGAGACAGTTTCCTTGGTATGCATGGGGGTGATGTGACAGACTGATGGGGTTGGTTTTCAGGCGCCATCTGTGCGCTTTCTGCAGAAGACTGGGTGGGAGATAATGTGAACGTGCTGGATCCACTGTCGGCCACCCAATTGACTAATGCCTGTACCTGCTCAGGCCTTACCATCCTTAGAACGGCATTGGGCCCCACCATATATCGCTGTAAATTCTGGCGGCTACTGGGACCTGAGGTAGTTGGTACACTAGGACGTGTGGATGTGGCAGAACGGCCACGTCCTCTCCCAGCACCAGAGGGTCCACTAACACCACCACGACCATGTCCACGTCCGCGTCCCTTACTAGATGTTTTCCTCATTGTTATGGTTCACCACAACAACAAAAATATTATTTGGCCCAATGTATTGTATTCAAATTCAGCGGGATATAAATTTGAGGCCTAGTATTTAGGCGCTGGGTGACCGGTATGGATTTAGTGACAGAATTAGACTTGGAAATGCACAGTAGTGTGTGTGTGAAGTTATTCTGAATGACCCTATGTGCACCTTGAATATTATATACCCTTTTAGGGATAGATTTCAAATAGCAATGATATAGCAGAAACCACTAAATTATGAAATTGCTAAATTGGGAATTGTATTTCAACCCAGAACAAAAAATGTGCTTTGACGGACACTAAATAACTTTCCCAGCCACAACAGGACAGCGGTAACGAGAGATTTAGCCGGATATAAATTTGAGGCCTAGTATTTAGGCGCTGGGTGACCGGTATGGATTTAGTGACAGAATTGGACTTGAAAATGCACAGTAGCGTGTGTGTGTGAAGTTATTCTGAATGACCCTATGTGCACCTTGAATATTATATACCCTTTTAGGGATAGATTTCAAATAGCTCTGATATAGCAGAAACCACTAAATTATGAAATTGCTAAATTGGGAATTGTATTTCAACCCAGAACAAAAAATGTGCTTTGACGGACACTAAATAACTTTCCCAGCCACAACAGGACAGCGGTAACGAGAGATTTAGCCGGATATAAATTTGAGGCCTAGTATTTAGGCGCTGGGTGACCGGTATGGATTTAGTGACAGAATTGGACTTGAAAATGCACAGTAGCGTGTGTGTGTGAAGTTATTCTGAATGACCCTATGTGCACCTTGAATATTATATACCCTTTTAGGGATAGATTTCAAATAGCTCTGATATAGCAGAAACCACTAAATTATGAAATTGCTAAATTGGGAATTGTATTTCAACCCAGAACAAAAAATGTGCTTTGACGGACACTAAATAACTTTCCCAGCCACAACAGGACAGCGGTAACGAGAGATTTAGCGGGATATAAATTTGAGGCCTAGTATTTAGGCGCTGGGTGACCGGTATGGATTTACTAACAGAATTGGACTTGGAAATGCACAGTAGCGTGTGTGTGTGAAGTTATTCTGAATGACCCTATGTGCACCTTGAATATTATATACCCTTTTAGGGATAGATTTCAAATAGCAATGATATAGCAGAAACCACTAAATTATGAAATTGCTAAATTGGGAATTGTATTTCAACCCAGAACAAAAAATGTGCTTTGACGGACACTAAATAACTTTCCCAGCCACAACAGGACAGCGGTAACGAGAGATTTAGCGGGATATAAATTTGAGGCCTAGTATTTAGGCGCTGGGTGACCGGTATGGATTTACTAACAGAATTGGACTTGGAAATGCACAGTAGCGTGTGTGTGTGAAGTTATTCTGAATGACCCTATGTGCACCTTGAATATTATATACCCTTTTAGGGATAGATTTCAAATAGCAATGATATAGCAGAAACCACTAAATTATGAAATTGCTAAATTGGGAATTGTATTTCAACCCAGAACAAAAAATGTGCTTTGACGGACACTAAATAACTTTCCCAGCCACAACAGGACAGCGGTAACGAGAGATTTAGCGGGATATAAATTTGAGGCCTAGTATTTAGGCGCTGGGTGACCGGTATGGATTTACTAACAGAATTGGACTTGGAAATGCACAGTAGCGTGTGTGTGTGAAGTTATTCTGAATGACCCTATGTGCACCTTGAATATTATATACCCTTTTAGGGATAGATTTCAAATAGCAATGATATAGCAGAAACCACTAAATTATGAAATTGCTAAATTGGGAATTGTATTTCAACCCAGAACAAAAAATGTGCTTTGACGGACACTAAATAACTTTCCCAGCCACAACAGGACAGCGGTAACGAGAGATTTAGCCGGATATAAATTTGAGGCCTAGTATTTAGGCGCTGGGTGACCGGTATGGATTTACTAACAGAATTGGACTTGGAAATGCACAGTAGCGTGTGTGTGTGAAGTTATTCTGAATGACCCTATGTGCACCTTGAATATTATATACCCTTTTAGGGATAGATTTCAAATAGCAATGATATAGCAGAAACCACTAAATTATGAAATTGCTAAATTGGGAATTGTATTTCAACCCAGAACAAAAAATGTGCTTTGACGGACACTAAATAACTTTCCCAGCCACAACAGGACAGCGGTAACGAGAGATTTAGCCGGATATAAATTTGAGGCCTAGTATTTAGGCGCTGGGTGACCGGTATGGATTTACTAACAGAATTGGACTTGGAAATGCACAGTAGCGTGTGTGTGTGAAGTTATTCTGAATGACCCTATGTGCACCTTGAATATTATATACCCTTTTAGGGATAGATTTCAAATAGCAATGATATAGCAGAAACCACTAAATTATGAAATTGCTAAATTGGGAATTGTATTTCAACCCAGAACAAAAAATGTGCTTTGACGGACACTAAATAACTTTCCCAGCCACAACAGGACAGCGGTAACGAGAGATTTAGCGGGATATAAATTTGAGGCCTAGTATTTAGGCGCTGGGTGACCGGTATGGATTTAGTGACAGAATTAGACTGGGATATGGCCAAAAAATAACCACACTATTGCTGGTTAAATGTACTTGGTGACGGGCGCAGCTTGCCCCTGATGTAGTATATGGCCAAAAAATGAACAGACTATTGCTGCTTAAATGCACTTGGTGTCACAGCTTGACCAACCACACTACTGAGGGTTAAATGCACTTGGTGACGGGCGCAGCTTGCCCCTGATTTAGTATATGGCCAAAAAATGAACAGACTATTGCTGGTTAAATGCACTTGGTGTGATAGCTTGACCAACCACACTACTGAGGGTTAAATGCACTTGGTGACGGGCGCAGCTTGCCCCTGATGTAGTATATGGCCAAAAAATAAACAGACTATTGCTGGTTAAATGCACTTGGTGTGACAGCTTCACCCTGATGTAGGCTTTAGCCAAAAAACAACCACACCATTGAGGGTTAAATGCACTTGGTGACAGGCGCAGCTTGCCCCTGATGTAGTATATGGCCAAAAAATAAACAGACTATTGCTGGTTAAATGCACTTGGTGTGACAGCTTCACCCTGATGTAGGCTTTAGCCAAAAAACAACCACACCATTGAGGGTTAAATGCACTTGGTCGCAGCTTGTGCTGGCGCACCACAAGACACAAAATGGCCGCCGATCACCCCAGAAAAATGTGACTGACAAACGGTCTGGGCAGCCTAAAAACAGTGAGCAATTGAGTATCAGCAGCTCAATGATCCACAGCTGCAGATCGATCAATAATCAAGTACTTTGGAGGAGTTAATCTGCCTAATCTCTCCCTACTGTCGCAGCCGCAACCTCTCCCTACGCTAATCAGAGCAGAGTGACGGGCGGCGCTATGTGACTCCAGCTTAAATAGAGGCTGGGTCACATGGTGCTCTGGCCAATCACAGCCATGCCAATAGTAGGCATGGCTGTGATGGCCTCTTGGGGCAAGTAGTATGACGCTTGTTGATTGGCTGCTTTGCAGCCTTTCAAAAAGCGCCAAGAAAGCGTCACAAAAGCGCGAAGAAAGCGACGAACACCGAACCCGAACCCGGACTTTTACGAAAATGTCCGGGTTCGGGTCCGTGTCACGGACACCCCAAAATTCGGTACGAACCCGAACTATACAGTTCGAGTTCGCTCATCCCTAATCCTTTCCCAAAGTGCATACCTGGAAACCATGAGTTATCGCGAATTGATTATCAATGAGATTGACAGCTGCTCCACTATCTACAAAAATCTCACAAAAAACGTTCTTGCTCTCTAGCGCCACCCTGGCAGGCAGGACAAAACAGGAACTACAAGCAAACGAAAACCTTCAATTTCCGCCTCAACCCTGCCAATGTTAACAGATGGAACACTTTAAAGGATTTTTTTCCTTTTTGTTTCTTTATTATTCTCAAAGACTGTCTGAATCTCCTAGAGGGACAAACATTTGCCAAATGATATATACCTCCACAACAAAAATAAACCTTCCCATGAGGGCTGAATCTTCTATTGTCAGAGACAATCAACCCCAGCTGCATGGGCTCCTGCTCAAAAGGGGTTGACAGCGACTGAGACCCCTGTGCACTGAATGAGACCACTGCACTGTCCTGGGATTGAGTATGACAGGAAGGAGTGATCTCTCCTCTCTCTCTAAGACGCCTGTCAATACAAACGGCCCGAGACATGGCAGAGTCCAAGGAGGTAGGCCTCTCATGAAAGGCAAATGCATCTTTCAATCCCTCTGAAAGACCATGGCAAAATTGACTTCGGAGTGCAGCATCATTCCAACCAGTATCGGCTGCCCATCTCCGAAATTCTGAGCAGTATATCTCTGCGGATTGTTTACCCTGGCATAACAGACGTAGTCTAGACTCAGCCAAAGCAATACGATCCGGATCATCATATATCTGACCCAGGGCTAAAAAGAATTCATCCACTGAACGGAGGGGCTGTGCCCCCACCGGCAGCGAAAAGGCCCACGACTGAGCGTTACCCCTGAGCAGTGATATAACGATCCACACCCTCCGTTCCTCATCACCAGAGGAATGGGGAAGAAGGCGAAAATGGAGTTTGCAAGCCTCTCTAAAACGCACAAAATTCTCACTACCCCGGAGAACGTATACGGTAGCGAGATCTTAGGCTCAGAACAAACTCCATAAACGCAAGCTGAACCGGTCACTAGAAACTGAGAAAGAGTCTTACGGAGGTCTGCTATCTCCAATGAAAGACCCTGAAAGCGTTCAGTCAAAAGTGAAACCGGATCCATGCTTGAGACGGTTTTGGCGGTTTATAATGTCACGGAAGGTGTACAGGAAACAAGACAACACAAAATGAATATACGACTCACTGGATCCAAAACTAAGGAACAAAAAGGGAGACCCCTGCATCAGACCTGGCACTCTCCCTGACTGCTCAGCCTATGCGAAAATCCCAATGGTAGATGATCTCATATCCTCGTACCTCGACTGTATAACACCTGAACACCCTATAATAGTGAGGGGACACGACCACCGGTTCCCTACACTAGATACGGAGGGAGTCAGGGTCACCTGGGATCCAGCAAGCAGAAAAACACAAATGAATGCACAACACTTATCTTGTAGAAGACTGGAAAGTAGGATCAGCATGCACACACACTCCAGGAGGTAATATAAACCGCAAACTGATGCACTATGGGGAGGAATTTAAAGGGATGCAATCAGTACAACTACATGACAGCTGAGAGAGGCTAATGAGATGAGGAACTGAAAGCAAAACAAAGGAAGCTCAAGGAGGAGGTTCTGAAAGGCATCTGTCAGAGCTTCTCAGATGTCTGGTGGTGACAAATCCCTAGTTCTGGTTTCATCTGTGTGTGAATTTAGGCCGTAACCATAATATACAGTAATTCAGCTTAGATTTATTTTATATTTGGGACACAATTCACTAGTTTTGGTCACATCTGTGCGTGAATTTAGGCAGCAACCATACATATATACAGTTATTTACTGGAAATTATTTCTATTTATGACAAATTTCACTAGTTTGGGTGACTTTTGTGCAAGAATTTAGACTGCAATCATATATACAGTATTTCATCAGAGAATTATTTTAATTTCTGACAAAAATCCTAGTGTGGTTCACAACTGTGCGTGAATTTAGGCCGCAACTATCTATACAGTAATTCAGCATATATATTTTTTCTATTTGGGACAAATTTCACTCATATTGGTCATGTCTGTGCGTAAATTTAGTCAGCAAACATTACCATCAAGGGGCCTTCTATTTTTGAAGGTGCAACCGGTACATTGAGTTTTAAAAAGACTTGGAGAAGGGTCTCGAGATTACAGGGTTTGCAGTCTGGTTTCTCTATCAATAGTAAATTAATAATGAATGACCAGAAGACAGTCGCAGCGGTTGACCATGATCCAATGCAAAGCCAGCGCAAGTTGATCATAAAGCCGGGGGCTGCTCTTGGACCCAAAAGTCAGGTGATTTGCAAAGTAGTAAAGATCTTGCCACTTTATCCCATAGAACTTCCAAAGCTGTGACCGGACGGGCAGCAGTTTGAAAGCATCCGCGATGTCCGCTTTGGCCAACTATGCCCCTCTGCCCACCTGGAGAATGAGTTGGATGGCCTCGTCTACTGAAGAGTACTGCATGGAAAATTCCTCAGAGTTAACTAGGGAATTGAGACTGGGGATGTTTGAACCATGAGGCGCGGAAAGGTCGTAAATCAATCTTTCTTTATTGGAAAATTTCTTTGTTACAATGCCAATATGATTGACCCTGCAATAGTCAAAGGGGACAGTGGAAAACGGCCCAATGAGGAACCCCTTTTCCAGTTATAACCGAATTAATGCCCCTACTGACTGGGGATCTCTGGTAGCTGACAGAAGATTGGGACCTTCCCAAGTAGACTGGGGAAGAGCTACTAGACACTTATGAAACCCTTCAATGAACCCAGAAACCAAGAATTGGATAAACTGGGGGTTGTGGTGACCTTTGAGGAAGGCTGCTAGTAGTTCCACGTTGACCCTGGCTAGTCATGTGGGTCTGGAAGATCTTTGAGGACAAGCCGTTTGGGGGTGTGCCCTAAAAAACACTGAACACACATGTTGCCCGACTAAACTATGGCTCCACCCAACTTGTCTGTGGTTGTACCAGGCCTTTGCTGGAACCCAGAGCTGCTGGAAATAAATCTAGCCTGAGTGACAGAAGAACCTGCATTGGGGCACCAATCTGAGGAGTGACAGATGGACTGGCAAGAGACACACGTTGGGGCCTTAAGTCCTGCAAAATACTGGCAAAAGAGCTCCCTGTCCATGGGAGCCCAGTTGGTGACGTGCTTGAATTGGTCAAGAGCGGCGACACCCTTAGCAGAGAACCAGCGGTGGTAGTCTTAAAAGGCATGCCCGTCGTACTTGTACCCCAAATCCGTGATTCTGTACAGGTAGGTGTCCAATTTTTCCCGCCTCCCAAGGTGGGCTGAACAGATGATGTCCCTGAATAAACTGAAGGCCAAAACAAACTCTGTGATAGACAATTTTTTGTTAGGGTGGGCGTCCCTGTCTTGATGAATGATAGATGCGTCGCCGCAAGTGATCCTTTTGTTTTCTACCGTGTCGTGGGTGACTGTGAGGATGGAAGCCAAGTTAACATCCTTTCTCTCCAGGATGTCTTTTTATGGTGTTATCAGGGATAAAATGTGAGGGGGCTACTGCAATGGATGATGTAGACTGGCTGGTTGCTGACCCCCTGGATTCTACTGTCAGCAGCCTAGGTTGCACATCCGAGACTGAGGTGGAAATGTCATTTATCATGGAATGTAGCTGTGTCATTGAAAGTTGGAGGGTGGAGATGGAAAGTTGCTCCATGGCTGGGGCTGTTGGCTCAGACATCAAAATCCTGTATAATTCTGTCTTAGAAGCTGGGCAATGAATCCCGCTCTTGTTTAATTGCCCAATTAATTTAGGAATTGTCCAACTTCTTATGGATAAGATGCTGGCATGCTCAGACACAGGAGTTTCTGGGACCGACAGGGCCTCCTCGATGTCTGATATGTGCGACATGATGCGGCTGAATTTGCACAGGAGGATGATAGTTAAAGCACGTAAACCTGAATAACGAAACAGGAAACAGACATTAGTAATTAATAAACGTAAGCCTGAATAACATAACAGGCAACATCTGTAAAGAATAAATCAAGGCAACTGGACGTACTGTAGATTTCTTGAAAACGTTTCACTCGTTCTTCCAAAGAGCTTTGTCAATTCTGAGTGACTGTACAAAAATTTGAGCATCCTGGGTGAAGGGGAGACTCACAGTAGCGTGGGCCTATAGTAACTAATATAATAATATTTATACAGAGCTAATAGTACAGGCTAGTGTCACGGCTGAGGATGGGGAAAACCCTCAGGCGTGCAATGCCAGAAGATGTTAATGGCTGCTCGGCCAGGACGACAGAATTAGGGAGCAGGTCACCTCCTAATACATCCCTAATCCGTCCCTAATTCCTAGATGCATGGGCCGACCTTGAAGGTAGGAGGGCCCATGCTCAGGAACCTCGGATCCCTACTCACCCTCCGACCGGTCCTGGTGAGGCACACATGCCTATCCTCCGGAGGGAGGGTGAAAGGAGAACCCTTGTACAGTGCAGTTCTCTGTAGCAGTGGCTGCAGTGTGTGTGAACTGGCACTTGTTGTTGGGTTTCTCCTCGTCCACGTCTCAGTGGTTCTCTCGCTTGTGTCGGTGTGGCTGGCTGCAGGCCTCGTTGGACTGGCTTTAGTGTGTGCTGGGAGAGGATGCATGCTGGCAGCGACTTTGTGAGAACCGTATGCTGAGAGTGGATGCAGTGTTCAGTGCGGTCTCTCCGGGCTGGCATCAGTCCTGAGGAGACTCGCTGACACTGATCCTGCTTTCTTTTCCCTTCCCCCTTCTATGTTTAGGGTCCCACACTTGTTTTCCATTTTGTGTGGGTGAGAGGGCTTTGAGGGGGAGAGTGTCACGGCCTATGGTATGTTGTGTGACGCCTTCCTTCATTTGGTTGTCCGTGGCAACGCGTGGTGTTGAGTGCGTGTGGTGGCAGTGTCCCAGCCCTATGGCTGATCCCCAGGACATGATTGCAACACATGCCGTTGCCCGCGGCAACAGGTGAAGTGTGTGGTTTATGTGTGTATTCCCCTTTAAGTGGCCGTCGTCCCTTGCCTTGTGTTTGAAGGGTTAATTCCCTTCTGTGTGTGTGAACACTGGGTGTGTTTGTTAGGTGTGGCTACTTGGGCTTATAAAGCCTCTGTGCATAGCACGTGTCTGAGGGGTACTTCAGCCATGGTTAGCTGGAGCAGCCTCCTGTGTATTCCATCTGCCAGTGGGGGCCACCCTTGTGGTCATACTGTCACGGCTGAGGATGGGGAAAACCCTCAGCCGTGCGATGCCAGAAGATGTTAATGGCTGCTCGGCCAGGACGACAGAATTTGGGAGCAGGTCACCTCCTAATGCATCCCTAATCCGTCCCTAACTCCTAGCTGCATGGGCCGACCTTGAAGGTAGGAGGGCCCATGCTCAGGAATCTCGGATCCCTACTCACCCTCCGACCGGTCCCTGAACTAGGAGTAGGGTAAGATGACCTGTTCCTTCAGGACAAGGAGGAAGAGAAGTCTCACTGGCCAAGCAGCCATTAACATCTTCTGGCATCGCACGGCTGAGGGTTTTCCCCATCCTCAGCCGTGACAGCTAGAGAGCAAACGACCCCATATGCAGAAAAACTGACTAATTATTAGTTCAAAAGGACAAATGCGGAATAAAATCAATTATCAAAAGGATGATTTTCAAACAAGCAGCTACTACTAAACCAAGGAAAAGTGTTTCAAATAAAGCAGCTGAAATTAAGCTGCTCATTCAAACCTAATGGGGCCATGGTTTTGAAATAATAAATCCAGTGGATCTCACGCTGGAGAATGGCCCGATCCCAATTCCCTCCACACTATGGGGTAAGAACTCTGTCTATGCCCATAAATGAAACATGAGCTCTACCACTCAACCCTCCCCCCCTCCACGCCAGCAGACAGACCCGTGCCAGAGAAGCACGGCCCCATGCACATGCAACGACCGGACCCCCATATGCAGCAGATTGACATGCACGGTGCACCAGGACGACACTCTGTCATGCCGCCCATGACACCCCTGGGCATGCACATCCAGCAGGCACCCAGCACAGCTGTCTCCAGTCCTCACCACGTGTTGCCAAAAGCCGGTCCTCCCACACCGATAGCACACACCAGCAATGACAGATCCCCCAGTGCAGCCATGTGATGACACTCCCTGCAGAGGGAGCCTCCACACAACAGCATCCCCAGGGAACACAGAAAGAGGCTAGAGCCTGCGAGGAGCAAGATGGACAGATGCATGTCGTGTAAATGTAGCCTTAGTATTTTAGTACACAAAACAAAGCACAGCTTTTACGTTAAAAAGCAGAAACATGTATTAAATAGTCAATACTCATAACTCTAGTAGGAAAAGAAAAAACAACACTCTTGATTATATAGAAGTTTGATTCTTCTAATTCCCATAAAAAAATAGTTTATCCAATTAATTTCGAAAAGGACAAACACTTTGTCAATTGAAGGGTGAAACACCCTTTTGGTCTGACACAAAATGTTTTACATGGTGTTGAAAACTATTCAACTATGCTATTATATCTCTTACCTCTTTATTAATATGTGAATTTATTTGAAAAGATCAATTACACATCTGAATAGCAGCTGAAAGCTATTTTGGCACTGCATTTCAATAAATAGCTTATACACTTACCTAGAAAGGTATTGCTGAACAAAAGTGTAAAGAGAATACTCCTTGTTATAGAATTGGCTATGTTTAATTCCCATAATCTCATAGCAAGTTCAAAAAATTAACCATCCACATCTGTTCACTTCAGGCAGCAGGAAACAATCTTTTTTCTTTTTTTTATTGTTTTATTGTATTATGCTTTTTGTTTCTCTGTGATTGCATTTTATTACCACAGAGAGCTAACAGCTTTACCTGTCTAAGGGTAAATATGTTCCATATTTACTCCCCTGTCTACTGCACCTTTTAGTAACAAGGCAACCATGATGTTTTCTGTTTTCTGTGTTAAAGCAAATTATTCAGAAGATTTAAAAAATAAAATAAACGCATTTGCTGCATAAAATGCTAATTTGGCACAGATTGTGTATGTCATGGCCAATGTCACACATCAGATATCCCTGGATAATTAAACTAATTAAAACTTTTCAGGACAATTTTATTCCAGGTGAACCAAGCAGACAAAAAATTAAGGGTTCATTTACACTGCAGTCTTGCCTGTGATGTATTCACCATTAGTATACCACTTTCTAACAGTATTTTCAATGCATATTTTAAATGGATCATTGATCTTTACAGCATCTGTAAGATATTTTCACAGAATGCATTTGAAGGTCTAATATATCAAACATATTGTATGCTCGAACAATCCACAAACAGATGCATTGTATGTATGGCTTGTCACTGATGCATAAGTATTGAATAGCCCAAGCATTCTAAGGTAGATTTTTGATATATATATATATATATATATATATATATATATATATATATATTCTTTAGCTAATCAGTACTTTTTTAGAAATGTGAAATATTCATGACTTTCCCAATCAAGCTTAGAATTCTGTCAAACAAGCAATTTTTCAGCATATATAGTTAATAATATTGTTCAGGATTTGAGATAATTAATCAAAAGGATTATATTGAACTTTTCTTAACCCATGTAATGGCAGGCAGCAATAGAGTCAATCTTATCTTCTATGCTGACTGACCATTTGGGTACTTCGTCTCTGCCTGAGGACCCAGACTAGTAGTTGGACTCACAACCTGCCCCTAGTGCACTACTGTTTTGTAGATTTTCACTTTAACCCCTTAGTGACCACACACATTTTTAAAAATTGCATTCCAAGAGCTGTAACTTTTTTGTTTTCCCATCAATGTACATACTTGTACAATGTACATCTTTTCTTTTGCAGGACACGTTTTTTGCAGGACATAGTTTTTAATGCACCATTTTGGGTACATGTAATGATTGATTAAAGCTAGCTGCTTAGCTAAAACCCCCTTTGTTTACTTCAGTAAAAATTGATCACTAAGAGGTTAAGGCTAACTTCACTTTCAAAGAGCTTTCTAAAAACATATTGAGCCCATCCTCAGCTAATAATGAGACAGCTCTCCAATTAAGTAATTCTGCCTTCCTAATAGTTGGTGGGGGTGTTGGCATCCACTAATTAAAACCTTTGAAAAGTCATTATGACATATCCATTTTTTTTTAAGTGAAGTAAAACAGTAATTATATCCATCATTCAGAAGCTGACTGATTACTGATCAGACACATGAAACTAGGCATATTTTTTAGCATCATATCATCAGTCAGGGTGAAATAATCTCTAACAACTATATTTCTTTTACCCTATACCTTACTTTGCAGGCTAACCACCCCTCAGGGATATGCAAACACAAGACTATCAAAGACATAAGTGAATAGTTGTGTGTGTGTGATTTTGTTTGTATTAGTGTAGAACCTCACAACCCAACTCTTATCATGAATTGTAAGCATCAATTTTTGGCCTAAATATCAACTAATACCTCATGTCTATTATTTTTGCAGCACAGGTAGAAGGGTGTGGGCAGCACAACTATTTGTAGAGTACGGTCAGAGTGCCAGCGGCTGTGGGGGCGATCCACCTCCAATGTATAAAAATAAAAAATTCCACAGCACATCCAAGTAGTAAAAAGTAGAAAAACGGCTTTATTCACCAGACACGCAACGTTTCGATCCGCTCAATGGGATCTTTCTCGAGCAGTGGTCACTGCTTGAGAAAGATCCCATTGAGCGAATTGAAACGTTGCGTGTCTGGTGAATAAAGCCGTTTTTCTACTTTTTACTACTTGGATGTGCTGTGGAATTTTTTATTTTTATTATTTTTGCAGGATACATTCTGGTCTTTTAATTTTTGGAAATAATGCATTGTAAGTACTTTATGTGGTACATTCGGAAGGCAGTCCTCCTGATTAGGGATGAGCGAACCCGAACTGTATAGTTCGGGTTCGTACCGAATTTTGGGGTGTCCGTGACACGGACCCGAACCCGGACATTTTCGTAAAAGTCCGCGTTCGGTGTTCGTCGCTTTCTTGGCGCTTTTTGAAAGGCTGCAAAGCAGCCAATCAACAAGCGTCATACTACTTGCCCCAAGAGGCCATCACAGCCATGCCTACTATTGGCATGGCTGTGATTGGCCAGAGCACCATGTGACCCAGCCTCTATTTAAGCTAAAGTCACATAGCGCCGCCCGTCACTCTGCTCTGATTAGCGTAGGGAGAGGTTGCAGCTGCGACAGTAGGGCGAGATTAGGCTGATTAACTCCTCCAAAAGACTCCATCCAGTGATCGATCTGCAGCTGTGGATGATTGAACTGCTGCTATTTAATTGCTCACTGTTTTTAGGCTGCCCAGAGCGTTTTTCAGTCACTTTTTTCTGGGGTGATCGGCGGCCATTTTGAGTCTTGTGTTGCGCCAGCACAAGCTGCCACCAAGTGCATTTAACCCTCAATAGTGTGGTTGTTTTTTGGCTAAATCCTACATCAGGGTGAAGCTGTCACACCAAGTGCATTTAACCAGCAATAGTCTGTTTATTTTTTGGCCATATACTACATCAGGGGCAAGCTGTCACCAAGTGCATTTAACCCTCAATGATGTGGTTGTTTTTTTGGCTAAATCCTACATCAGGGTGAAGCTGTCACACTAAGTGCATTTAACCAGCAATAGTCTGTTTATTTTTTGGCCATATACTACATCAGGGGCAAGCTGCGCCTGTCACCAAGTGCATTTAACCCTCAGTAGTGTGGTTGGTCAAGCTGTCACACCAAGTGCATTTAACCATCAATAGTGTGGTTATTTTTTGGCCATATCCCAGTCTAATTCTGTCAGTAAACGTATACCTGTCACCCAGCGCCTAAATACTAGGCCTCAAGTTTATATCCAGCTAAATCTGTCGTTACTGGTGTGGCTGGTCAAGTTATTTAGTGTCCGTCAAAGCACAGTTTTTGTTCTGGGTTGAAATACAATTCCCAATTTAGCAATTTCCTAATTTAGTGGTTTCTGCTGTATCAGGCCTACTTTAAATTTATCCCTAAAAGGGTATATCAGATTCAAGGGGCACATAGGGTCATTCTGAATAACTTCACACACACGCTACTGTGCATTTCCAAGTCTAATTCTGTCAGTAAACCTATACCTGTCACCCAGCGCCTAAATACTAGGCCTCAAATTTATATCCAGCTAAATCTGTTGTTACTGCTGAACTGTTGTGGCTGGGCAAGTTATTTAGTGTCCGTCAAAGCACATTTTTGTTCTGGGTTGAAATACAATTCCCAATTTAGCAATTTCCTAATTTAGTGGTTTCTGCTGTATCAGAGCTATTTGAAATCTATCCCTAAAAGGGTATATAATATTCAAGGTGCACATAGGGTCATTCTGAATAACTTCACACACACGCTACTGTGCATTTCCAAGTCTAATTCTGTCAGTAAACCTATACCTGTCACCCAGCGCCAAATTACTAGGCCTCAAATTTATATCCAGCTGAATCTGTCATTACTGCTGTACTGTTGTGGCTGGGCAAATTATTTAGTGTCCGTCAAAGCACATTTTTTGTTCTGGGTTGAAATACAATTCCCAATTTAGCAATTTCCTAATTTAGTGGTTTCTGCTGTATCAGGCCTACTTTAAATTTATCCCTAAAAGGGTATATCAGATTCAAGGTGCACATAGGGTCATTCTGAATAACTTCACACACACGCTACTGTGCATTTCCAAGTCTAATTCTGTCAGTAAACCTATACCTGTCACCCAGCGCCTAAATACTAGGCCTCAAATTTATATCCAGCTAAATCTGTTGTTACTGCTGAACTGTTGTGGCTGGGCAAGTTATTTAGTGTCCGTCAAAGCACATTTTTGTTCTGGGTTGAAATACAATTCCCAATTTAGCAATTTCCTAATTTAGTGGTTTCTGCTGTATCAGAGCTATTTGAAATCTATCCCTAAAAGGGTATATAATATTCAAGGTGCACATAGGGTCATTCTGAATAACTTCACACACACGCTACTGTGCATTTCCAAGTCTAATTCTGTCAGTAAACCTATACCTGTCACCCAGCGCCTAAAGAAAAGGCCTCAAATTTATAGTCAGCTAAATCTGTCGTTACTGGTGTGGCTGGTCAAGTTATTTAGTGTCCGTCAAAGCACAGTTTTTGTTCTGGGTTGAAATACAATTCCCAATTTAGCAATTTCCTAATTTAGTGGTTTCTGCTGTATCAGGCCTACATTAAATACATCCCTAAACGGGTATATCAGAATCAAGGTGCTGATAGGGTCATTCTCAATAACTTCACACACACGCTACTGTGCATATCCCTGTCTAATTCTGTCCGTAAAATGTATACCTGTCACCCAGCGCCTAAATACTAGGCCTCAAATTCATAGTCAGCTAAATCTGTCGTTACTGCTGTGCCTGTATTAGTGTAATATGGTACCTAAATAGATAGCCAGATAGTGTTAGGTGTCTGTAAAAAAAGGCCTGAATTTGAATTCAATACATTGGGCCAAATAATATTTTTGTTGTTGTGGTGAACGATAACAATAAGGAAAACATCTAGTAAGGGACGCGGACGTGGACATGGTCGTGGTGTTTTTAGTGGACCCTCTGGTGCTGGGAGAGGACGTGGCCGTTCTGCCACATCCACACGTCCTGGTGTACCAACTACCTCAGGTCCCAGTAGCCGCCAGAATTTACAGCGATATATGGTGGGGCCCAATGCCGTTCTAAGGATGGTAAGGCCTGAGCAGGTACAGGCATTAGTCAATTGGGTGGCCGACAGTGGATCCAGCACGTTCACATTATCTCCCACCCAGTCTTCTGCAGAAAGCGCACAGATGGCGCCTGAAAACCAACCCCATCAGTCTGTCACATCACCCCCATGCATATCAGGGAAACTGTCTGTCCCCAGCGGTGGAAGACATAGAATGCACTGACGCACAACCACTTATGTTTCCTGATGATGAGGACATGGGAATACCACCTCAGCAAGTCTCTGATGATGACGAAACACAGGTACCAACTGCTGCGTCTTTCTGCAGTGTGCAGACTGAACAGGAGGTCAGGGATCAAGACTAGGTGGAAGACGATGCAGGGGACGATGAGGTCCTAGACCCCATATGGAATGAAGGTCGTGCCACTGACTTTCACAGTTCGGAGGAAGAGGCAGTGGTGAGACCGAGCCAACAGCGTAGCAAAAGAGGGAGCAGTGAGCAAAAGCAGAACACCCGCCGCCAAGAGACTCCGCCTGCTACTGACCGCCGCCATCTGGGACCGAGCACCCCAAAGGCAGCTTCAAGGAGTTCCCTGGCATGGCACTTCTTCAAACAATGTGCTGACGACAAGACCCGAGTGGTATGCACGCTGTGCCATCAGAGCCTGAAGCGAGGCATTAACGTTCTGAACCTTAGCACAACCTGCATGACCAGGCACCTGCATGCAAAGCATGAACTGCAGTGGAGTAAACACCTAAAAAACAAGGAAGTCATTCAGGCTCCCCCTGCTACCTCTTCTGCTGCTGCCGCCTCGGCCTATTCTGCTGCTGCCGCCTCGGCCTCTTCTGCTGCTGCCGCTTCGGCCTCTTCCTCCGCCTCTGGAGGAACGTTGGCACCTGCTGCCCAGCAAACAGGGGATGTACCACCAACACCACCACCTCCGTCACCAAGCATCTCAACCATGTCACATGGCAGCGTTCAGCTCTCCATCTCACAAACATTTGAGAGAAAGCGTAAATTCCCACCTAGCCACCCTCGATCCCTGGCCCTGAATGCCAGCATTTATAAACTACTGGCCTATGAAATGCTGTCATTTAGGCTGGTGGACACAGACAGCTTCAAACAGCGCATGTCGCTTGCTGTCCCACAGTATGTTGTTCCTAGCCGGCACTTCTTCTCCAAGAGAGCTGTTCCTTCCCTGCACAACCAAGTATCGGATAAAATCAAGTGTGCACTGCGCAACGCCATCTGTGGCAAGGTCCACCTAACCACAGATACGTGGACCAGTAAGCACGGCCAGGGACGCTATATCTCCCTATCTGTACACTGGGTAAATGTAGTGGCAGCTGGGCCCCAGGCGGAGAGCGGTTTGGCGCACGTCCTTCTGCCGCCAAGGATCGCAGGGCAACATTCTTTGCCTCCTGTTGCCACCTCCTCCTACTCAGCTTCCTCCTCCTCTTCTTCTACCTACTCATCCAGTCAGCCACACACCTTCACCACCAACTTCAGCACAGCCCGGGGTAAACGTCAGCAGGCCATTCTGAAACTCATATGTTTGGGAGACAGGCCCCACACCGCACAGGAGTTGTGGAGGGGAATAGAACAACAGACCGACGAGTGGTTGCTGCCGGTGAGTCTCAAGCCCGGCCTGGTGGTGTGCGATAATGGGCGAAATCTCGTTGCAGCTCTGGGACTAGCCGGTTTGACGCACATCCCTTGCTTGGCGCATGTGCTGAATTTGGTGGTGCAGAAGTTCATTCACAACTACCCCGACATGTCAGAGCTGCTGCATAAAGTGCGGGCCGTCTGTTCTCGCTTCCGGCGTTCACATCCTGCCGCTGCTCGCCTGTCTGCGCTACAGCGTAACTTCGGCCTTCCCGCTCACCGCCTAATATGCGACGTGCCCACCAGGTGGAACTCCACCTTGCACATGCTGGACAGACTGTGCGAGCAGCAGCAGGCCATAGTGGAGTTTCAGCTGCAGCACGCACGGGTAAGTCGCACTACGGAACCTCACCACTTCACCACCAATGACTGGGCCTCCATGCGAGACCTGTGTGCCCTGTTTGGCTGTTTTGAGTACTCCACCAACATGGCCAGTTGCGATGACGCCGTTATCAGCGTTACAATACCACTTCTATGTCTCCTTGAGAAAACACTTAGGGTGATGATGGAAGAGGAGGTGGCCCAGGAGGAGGAGGAGGAAGAGGGGTCATTTTTAGCACTTTCAGGCCAGTCTCTTCGAAGTGACTCAGAGGGAGGTTTTTTGCAACAGCAGAGGCCAGGTACAAATGTGGCCAGCCAGGGCCCACTACTGGAGGACGAGGATGAGGAGGAGGTGGAGGAGGATGAGGATGAAACATGGTCACAGCGGGGTGGCACCCAACGCAGCTCGGGCCCATCACTGGTGCGTGGCTGTGGGGAAAGGCAGGACGATGACGATACGCCTCCCACAGAGGACAGCTTGTCCTTACCCCTGGGCAGCCTAGCACACATGAGCGACTACATGCTGCAGTGCCTGCGCAACGAAAGCAGAGTTGCCCACATGTTAACGTGTGCGGACTACTGGGTTGCCACCCTGCTGGATCCACGCTACAAAGACAATGTGCCCACCTTACTTCCTGCACTGGAGCGTGATAGGAAGATGCGCGAGTACAAGCGCACATTGGTAGACGCGCTACTGAGAGCATTCCCAAATGTCACAGAGGAACAAGTGGAAGCCCAAGGCCAAGGCAGAGGAGGAGCAAGAGGTCGCCAAGGCAGCTGTGTCACGGCCAGCTCCTCTGAGGGCAGGGTTAGCATGGCAGAGATGTGGAAATGTTTTGTAAACACGCCACAGCTAACTGCACCACCACCTGATACGCAACGTGTTAGCAGGAGGCAACATTTCAATAACATGGTGGAACAGTACGTGTGCACACCCCTCCACGTACTGACTGATGGTTCGGTCCCATTTAACTTCTGGGTCTCTAAATTGTCCACGTGGCCAGAGCTAGCCTTTTATGCCTTGGAGGTGCTGGCCTGCCCGGCGGCCAGCGTTTTGTCTGAACGTGTATTCAGCACGGCAGGGGGCGTCATTACAGACAAACGCAGCCGCCTGTCTACAGCCAATGTGGACAAGCTGACGTTCATAAAAATGAACCAGGCATGGATCCCACAGGACCTGTCCATCCCTTGTGCAGATTAGACATTAACTACCTCCCCTTAACCATATAATATTGTACTCCAGGGCACTTCCTCATTCAATCCTATTTTTATTTTCATTTTACCATTACATTGCGAGGCTACCCAAAGTTGAATGAACCTCTCCTCTGTCTGGGTGCCGGGGCCTAAATATATGCCATTGGACTGTTCCAATGTTGGGTGACGTGAAGCATGATTCTCTGCTATGACATGCAGACTAATTCTTTGCTGACATGAAGCCAGATTCTCTGTTACGGGACCTCTCTCCTCTGCCTGGGTTTAAATATATGCCAATGGACTGTTCCAATGTTGGGTGACGTGAAGCCTGATTCTCTGCTATGACATGCAGACTGATTCTCTGCTGACATGAAGCCAGATCCTCTGTTACGGGACCTCTCTCCTCTGCCTGGGTGCTGGGCCTAAATATATGCCAATGGACTGTTGCAGTGGTGGGTGACGCGAAGCCTGATTCTCTGCTATGACATGCAGACTGATTCTCTGCTGACATGAAGACAGATTCTCTGTTACGGGACCTCTTTCCTCTGCCTGGGTGCTGGGCCTAAATATATGCCAATGGACTGTTGCAGTGGTGGCTGACGTGAAGCCTGATTCTCTGCTATGACATGCAGATTGATTCTCTGCTGACATGAAGACAGATTCTATGTTACGAGACCTCTCTCCTCTGCCTGTGTGCTGGGCCTAAATATATGACAATGGACTGTTGCAGTGGTGGCTGACGTGAAGCCTGATTCTCTGCTATGACATGCAGACTGATTCTCTGCTGACATGAAGACAGATTCTCTGTTACGGGACCTCTCTCCTCTGCCTGGGTGCTGGGCCTAAATATAAGACAATGGACTGTTGCAGTGGTGGCTGACGTGAAGCCTGATTCTCTGCTATGACATGCAGACTGATTCTCTGCTGACATGAAGCCAGATTCTCTGTTACGGGACCTCTCTCCTCTGCCTGGGTGCCGGGGCCTAAATATCTGAGAATGGACTGTTCCAGTGGTGGGTGACGTGAAGCCAGATTCTCTGCTATGGGACCTCTCTCCAATTGATATTGGTTAATTTTTATTTATTTTATTTTTATTTTAATTCATTTCCCTATCCACATTTGTTTGCATGGGATTTACCTACATGTTTCTGCCTATTGCTTCCTTTTACATCCTTTTTAGTGCCGAAAAGTTCGGGTCCCCATTGACTTCAATGGGGTTCGAGTTCGGGACGAAGTTCGGATCGGGTTCGGTTCCCGAACCCGAACATTTCCGGGAAGTTCAGCCGAACTTCTCGTACCTCAACATCCAGGTGTCCGCTCAACTCTACTCCTGATCTTATAGTTTGACAGTGACCTACAGACTAAAGCAAGCATGTGACTGGCACCCTGTGGCTGTGCAAGTACAATACTAAGTAGCTCCTACTTCATGAATGGCAGGTGCTGTTCATCGGTATTTAGCACCAGTGAATCTCCTTAATAAAACATTGTGATTTTTCTGCATGCTGCTTGAAATAGTTGTTTCATGGCCTTTTGTCTTTGCTTTTAAAGAAGACCTTTCACTACTCCTGACATATCTGTTTTAATAGCTTCATGCATTCCCCATGTAATAACAATTCTGGGGCTTCTACTCTTATGTCTGTATGTTGTGCTATTTGTATTTCTATTTGACATTGTGAATGAATTGCTTGCAGTCTGCAGTAAGGGTACAGAGTGGTGATAACAAGTTGGAGGTGTGTACCTGACGGATCTGAAAATGGCAGCACTTATTGGATAGAGTGAGTCTGTGCAGGTACACCCCCCCCCCCCCCCAACTGGTTACCTCCCCTCTGTACCCTTACTGTAGACTGCTAGCAGTTCATTAATAACTTTTAGTAGAAATAATAAAGGAATGACACATCATAGATCCATAAGAATTGATTTTCCCAAATTGTTATTACATGGGGAATGTATATATATATATATGTGTGTGTGTGTGAAGGTTCTCATTTATCTGTGACAGTTCTGATTTATTCTTTACAGATATACATAGATATAATTTCTGTGATTTATCTGACAATTTCTCTACTGGATATTTGCTAACCTAAATAGTCGTGAAACTTTCCTTTCACACCAGAACACCTACAACCTACACCTTTCCCTCCCTGGACAGACTAGAATAGCTATACATATCCAGAATGAATAACTATATCTAGAACTTCATTTTATGTTGTTAAATGAAAATGTATATATTACCTATAAAAATGTTATAACTATCTGTGATTTAGATGAGCATATAGGTGAAGAGTGGTTTAAGAAGGTACTAAACTGTTAACTGTTGACTATACACGTATAGTTTTGGTGTTGAGGCTATAAGGCCCCTTTCACAGAGGCGAGTTTTCCAGACCGGTGCAACTCGTGAGATGAACGCATTGCACCCGCACTGAATCTGGACCCATTCACTTCAATGGGTCTGTGCAGATGAGCGGTGATTTTCACGCATCACTTGTGCGTTGCGTGAAAATCGCAGCATGTTCTATATTCTGCGTTTTTCACACAACACAGGCCCAATAGAAATGAATCGGGCTGCATGAAAATCACAAGCATCCGCAAGAATGTGCGGATGTGGTGCGATTTTCACGCATGGTTGCTAGGCGATGATAGGGATGAGCAACCCTGAACCCCATTAATGTAAATTCACTGTATTATTTTCCCTTATAACATGATTATAAGGGAAAATAATAGCATTCTTAATACAGAATGCAAAATCAAATGTCAATTGAGGGGTTAAAAAAATAAATATTAATTAACTCCCCTCATCCACTTGATCACGCTGCCAGCATCGTCTTCTTTCTTCTTCTTTCAGGGCCTGCAAAAGGAGCTTTGATAGTGGTAATCACGCTCACCACATAGTGAGCATGGCGACATCAGTGCAGGTCCTGCTGAATGAAGATAAAAGGATCTTCTATTCAGCAGGATCTGCGCTGACAAATGCTATTATTTTCCCTTATAACTACAGGGAGTGCAGAATTATTAGGCAAATGAGTATTTTGACCACATCATCCTCTTTATGCATGTTGTCTTACTCCAAGCTGTATAGGCTCGAAAGCCTACTACCAATTAAGCATATTAGGTGATGTGCAATGTAATGAGAAGGGGTGTGGTCTAATGAGATCAACACCCTATATCAGGTGTGCATAATTATTAGGCAACTTCCTTTCCTTTGGCAAAATGGGTCAAAAGAAGGACTTGACAGGCTCAGAAAAGTCAAAAATAGTGAGATATCTTGCAGAGGGATGCAGCACTCTTAAAATTGCAAAGCTTCTGAAGCGTGATCATCGAACAATCAAGCGTTTCATTCAAAAAAGTCAACAGGGTCGCAAGAAGCGTGTGGAAAAACCAAGGCGCAAAATAACTGCCCATGAACTGAGAAAAGTCAAGCGTGCAGCTGCCAAGATGCCACTTGCCACCAGTTTGGCCATATTTCAGAGCTGCAACATCACTGGAGTGCCCAAAAGCACAAGATGTGCAATACTCAGAGACATGGCTAAGGTAAGAAAGGCTGAAAGACGACCACCACTGAACAAGACACACAAGCTGAAACGTCAAGACTGGGCCAAGAAATATCTCAAGACTGATTTTTCTAAGGTTTTATGGACTGATGAAATGAGAGTGAGTCTTGGTGGGCCAGATGGATGGGCCCGTGGCTGGATTGGTAAAGGGCAGAGAGCTCCAGTCCGACTCAGACGCCAGCAAGGTGGAGGTGGAGTACTGGTTTGGGCTGGTATCATCAAAGATGAGCTTGTGGGGCCTTTTCGGGTTGAGGATGGAGTCAAGCTCAACTCCCAGTCCTACTGCCAGTTTCTGGAAGACACCTTCTTCAAGCAGTGGTACAGGAAGAAGTCTGCATCCTTCAAGAAAAACATGATTTTCATGCAGGACAATGCTCCATCACACGCGTCCAAGTACTCCACAGCGTGGCTGGCAAGAAAGGGTATAAAAGAAGAAAATCTAATGACATGGCCTCCTTGTTCACCTGATCTGAACCCCATTGAGAACCTGTGGTCCATCATCAAATGTGAGATTTACAAGGAGGGAAAACAGTACACCTCTCTGAACAGTGTCTGGGAGGCTGTGGTTGCTGCTGCACGCAATGTTGATGGTGAACAGATCAAAACACTGACAGAATCCATGGATGGCAGGCTTTTGAGTGTCCTTGCAAAGAAAGGTGGCTATATTGGTCACTGATTTGTTTTTGTTTTGTTTTTGAATGTCAGAAATGTATATTTGTGAATGTTGAGATGTTATATTGGTTTCACTGGTAAAAATAAATAATTGAAATGGGTATATATTTGTTTTTTGTTAAGTTGCCTAATAATTATGCACAGTAATAGTCACCTGCACACACAGATATCCCCCTAAAATAGCTAAAACTAAAAACAAACTAAAAACTACTTCCAAAAATATTCAGCTTTGATATTAATGAGTTTTTTGGGTTCATTGAGAACATGGTTGTTGTTAGCTGCAAGTTCTACCTTCAAGTACTACATTAAGTACAGTGAATAGATATTGCAGGAGATAGTCAGGAGGTAGGCTGGAAGGTGGAAACAATACAAAAATAAAAAAGGTAAGATTTGTTTGATTTAAATTGACAATTTATTTTTATTTATTTTTTCTTTCTCCTCTTTAAAATGGCAGACTTGGTTCAGTGCAGGAATTGTTGTGCATTTATTTCATGTTCCACTCTTTGGAGATATGGATGCTGTCAGATCTGTAGACAGTTCTCCTTACTGCAGCAGGAAATTGCATTTTTGAAATCTGAGATATTTAAATTATCTGTTAAACAAACTCCAGCTAGGACTGCTGCAATGCCACTGCCACAGTGGACCCCCAGAAATGGCAGATGGGTTACTGTAGGTTCTGGAAGACTTAGAGTGGTGGATAGAAGACATGTCCCACAGTCGGTGGTTCTCCAAAATTCATTTGCAGCACTCTCAGAATGTAAGGACAACATGGATATGGACTCAAGCACAGAGGGTGAGAAACCATTGACTCCTATGTCTAATGTATGCAAGACTGTAGCCAAGGACAAAAAAGATAAAGTGAAGTCTCAAAGGAAGCAGCTGTTGCTGGGTGATTCAATCATAAGAAGTGTGGAGCTTAAAGAAAATGGTTTTGTGAGATGTCTCCCTGGGGCTACTGCTAGAAGAGATAGAAGACGTATTATTAATATTGTTAAGCAAGCAAAGCAGGAAGGGGACGTGGATGTTCTTGTCCATCTAGGGACAAATGACCTGGCTTGCAATGAAGTGTCAGAGGTGAAAAAATCTTTTATCACACTTGGTAATGACATACAGGATTTTGCATCCACCATTTCATTTTCTGAAGTTCTGCCTGTGCATAATGTTCAGAATGATAGGCAGAGGCGCATAAAGGAGTTCAACATATGGCTTGGTAAATGGTGTCAAGAGCAAGGATTTGGCTTTGTTTCTCATGATAGCTCTACTTGGAATAGAAAGGAACTGTACAAAAAAGATGGTTTGCATCTTTCTCTCAAAGGAACAAATGTACTCAGTGAACAACTCCAAGAATTTGCGAAAGAGTATTTAAACTAGGAAGGGGGGGCAAAAGAGTGAAAATAAAAGAGTCCAATTGCCCCCCGAAACAATGCCAGAACAGGTCAGAAGCACAGAGGTTAAGAAATGATAAGCTCAGAGTCCTGTCTACAAATGCTCGCAGTTTAGGTAAAAAAATCAATGAACTTGGGTCAATAATGGCATCTGAGAATGTAGATTTAGTGGCTGTTACGGAGACATGGTTTAATGAAAGAAATGACTGGGACATAACCATACCAGGGTACTCTTTATACAGAAGAGACAGAGAAGGCAAGAAAGGAGGAGGAGTGGCCCTGTATGTGAAAGATAGCATTAAATCTAACCTAATACAAGTTGGTGAGGCCAACATAGAGTCAGTTTGGGTTACGTTGCAGTTTGCTAATCATGCAGTAACTCGTGTAGGTGTGATATATAGACCACCTGATCAAGTTAAAGAACTAGATGATCTACTAGTTGAAGAAATAGCTAAAATGACAATGAAAGGAGAAGTTATCATTATGGGAGATTTCAATCTTCCAGATATAAACTGGAAAACCAAAATAGCAAGTTCTACCAGGAGTACAGATATTCTAAATTCCCTACTAGGGTTATCCTTACAACAAATGGTTGAGGAGCCAACCCGGAGGGAGGCCATTTTGTATTTGATATTCACAAATGGGGATTCGGTATATGATGTCATTGTAGGCGAAACCTTGGGATCTAGCGATCACCAGTCAGTGTGGTTTAAGATAAGAACTGTGAAAGAGTCCCACCACACAAAAACAAAAGTTTTAGATTTTAGAAAAACAGACTTTTCAAAAATGAAATTAGTCATAAATGAGTCCTTATCAGACTGGAACGGATTACATGGAGTCCAGGAGAAATGGGACTACTTAAAAGGTGCATTATTGAAGGCAACAGAAAATTGCATTAGACTTGTCAGTAAAAGCAAAAAAAAGGAAGAGACCACTGTGGTACTCAGCAGAAGTGGCCCAAATCATTAAAAATAAAAAGCTAGCATTTTGTAATTATAAAAAAAAACAGAGCAATGAAGATAAGGAAATCTACAAGATTAGGCAGAAAGAGGCCAAGCAAGTTATAAGAACTTCTAAAGCTCAGGCAGAAGAAAAACTAGCTCAGTCTATGAAAAAAGGGGATAAGACATTCTTCAGATATATAAATGAAAAAAGGAAATTAAAACAAGGAATAACTAAATTAAAAACAAAGGACGGAAGGTATGTAGAAGAGAATAAAGGGCTAGCCGACTGCCTTAATGAATACTTCTGTTCGGTTTTTACTAAAGAAAAAGAAGGAGAAGGACCTCCACTAGAAAGTATGACTATTAAATCGTTTGATGCATGTGTCTTTACAGAGGAAGATGTTCTAAGTTTGCTGTCTAAAGTGAAGACAAATAAGTCACAGGGGCCTGATGAGATACACCCAAAATTATTAAAAGAGCTTAGTGGTGAGCTGGCAAAACCGTTAACAGATTTATTTAACCAATCATTAGTAACAGGAGTCGTCCCGGAAGATTGGAAATTGGCAAATGTCGTGCCCATTCACAAGAAAGGTAGTAGGGAGGAATCGAGTAACTATAGACCAGTGAGTCTGACATCAATAGTAGGCAAATTAATGGAAACCCTACTAAAGGATAGGATTGTGGAACATCTAAAATCCCATGGATTGCAAGATGAAAAACAACATGGGTTTACTTCAGGGAGATCATGTCAAACAAATCTTATAGATTTTTTTGACTGGGTGACTAAAATAATAGACGGTGGAGGTGCAGTAGACATCGCATATCTAGATTTTAGTAAGGCTTTTGACACTGTCCCACATAGAAGACTTATCAATAAACTGCAGTCATTGAGCATGGACTCCCATATTGTTGAGTGGATTAGGCAGTGGCTGAGTGACAGACAACAGAGGGTTGTAGTCAATGGAGAACATTCAAAACAAGGTCATGTTACCAGTGGGATTCCACAGGGATCTGTACTGGGACCAATTTTGTTTAACCACTTAAGGACCACAGGTTTATACCCCCCTAGTGACCAGGCCCTTTTTTACAAATCGGCACTCCACAACTTTAGCGGTTTATTGCTCGGTCATGCAACTTACCACCCAAATGAATTTTACCTCCTTTTCTTCTCACTAATAGAGCTTTCATTTGGTGGTATTTCATTGCCGCTGACATTTTTACTTTTTTTGTTATTAATCGAAATTTAACGATTTTTTTGCAAAAAAATGACATTTTTCACTTTCAGCTGTAAAATTTTGCAAAAAAAACGACATCCATATATACATTTTTCGCCAAATTTATTGTTCTACATGTCTTTGATAAAAAAAAATGTTTGGGCAAAAAAAAAATGGTTTGGGTAAAAGTTATAGCATTTGCAAACTATGGTACAAAAATGTGAATTTCCGCTTTTTGAAACAGCTCTGACTTTCTGAGCACCTGTCATGATTCCTGAGGTTCTACAATGCCCAAACAGTAGAAAACCCCCACAAATGACCCCATTTCGGAAAGTAGACACCCTAAGGTATTCGCTGATGGGCATAGTGAGTTCATAGAACTTTTTATTTTTTGTCACAAGTTAGCGGAAAATGATGATGATTTTATTTTTTTTATTTTTTCTTACAAAGTCTCATATTCCACTAACTTGCGACAAAAAATAAAAAATTCTAAAAACTTGCCATGCCCCTCACGGAATACCTTGGGGTGTCTTCTTTCCAAAATGGGGTCACTTGTGGCGTAGTTATACTGCCCTGGCAATTTAGGGGCCCAAATGTGTGAGAAGTACTTTGCAATCAAAATGTGTAAAAAATGACCGGTGAAATCCAAAAGGTGCACTTTGGAATATGTGCCCCTTTGCCCACCTTGGCAGCAAAAAAGTGTGACACATCTGGTATCGCCGTACTCAGGAGAAGTTGGGGAATGTGTTTTGGGGTGTCATTTTACATATACCCATGCTGGGTGAGAAAAATATCTTGGTCAAATGCCAACTTTGTATAAAAAAATGGGAAAAGTTGTCTTTTGCCAAGATATTTCTCTCACCCAGCATGGGTATATGTAAAATGACACCCCAAAACACATTCCCCAACTTCTCCTGAGTACGGCGATACCAGATGTGTCACACTTTTTTGCTGCCAAGGTGGGCAAAGGGGCACATATTCCAAAGTGCACCTTTCAGATTTTGCAGGCCATTTTTTACACATTTTGATTGCAAGGTACTTCTCACACATATGGGCCCCTAAATTGCCAGGGCAGTATAACTACCCCACAAGTGACCCCATTTTGGAAAGAAGACACCCCAAGGTATTCCGTGAGGGGCATGGCGAGTTCCTAGAATTTTTTATTTTTTGTCACAAGTTAGCAGAAAATTATGATTTTTTTTTTTTTTTATCTTTTTTCCTTACAAAGTCTCATATTCCACTAACTTGCGACAAAAAATAAAAAATTCTAGGAACTCGCCATGCCCCTCACGGAATACCTTGGGGTGTCTTCTTTCCAAAATGGGGTCACTTGTGGCGTAGTTATACTGCCCTGGCAATTTAGGGGCCCAAATGTGTAAGAAGTACCTTGCAATCAAAATGTGTAAAAAATGGCCGGTAAAATCCGAAAGGTGCACTTTGGAATATGCGCCCCTTTGCCCACCTTGGCATCAAAAAAGTGTGACACATCTGGTATCGCCGTACTCAGGAGAAGTTGGGCAATGTGTTTTGGGGTGTCATTTTACATATACCCATGCTGGGTGAGAGAAATATCTTGGCAAAAGACAACTTTTCCCATTTTTTTATACAAAGTTGGCATTTGACCAAGATATTTTTCTCACCCAGCATGGGTATATGTAAAATGACACCCCAAAACACATTGCCCAACTTCTCCTGAGTACGGCGATACCACATGTGTGACACTTTTTTGCAGCCTAGATGCGCAAAGGGGCCCAAATTCCTTTTAGGAGGGCATTTTTAGACATTTGGATCCCAGACTTCTTCTCACACTTTCGGGCCCCTAAAAAGCCAGGGCAGTATAAATACCCCACATGTGACCCCACTTTGGAAAGAAGACACCCCAAGGTATTCAATGAGGGGCATGGCGAGTTCCTAGAATTTTTTTTTTTTTTGCATAAGTTAGCGGATATTGATTTTTTTTTGTTTTTTTCTCACAAAGTCTCACTTTCCGCTAACTTAGGACAAAAATTTCAATCTTTCATGGACTCAATATGCCCCTCACGGAATACCTTGGGGTGTCTTCTTTCCGAAATGGGGTCACATGTGGGGTATTTATACTGCCCTGGCTTTTTAGGGGCCCTAAAGCGTGAGAAGAAGTCTGGAATATAAATGTCTAAAAATGTTTACGCATTTGAATTCCGTGAGGGGTATGGTGCGTCCATGTGAGATTTTATTTTTTGACACAAGTTAGTGGAGTATGAGACTTAGTAAGAAAAGACAAAAACAAAAACAAACAAAAAATTTCCGCTAACTTGTGCCAAAAAAAATGTCTGAATGGAGCCTTACCAAGGGGGTGTGATCAATGACAGGGGGGTGATCAATGACAGGGGGGTGATCACCCATATAGACTCTCTGATCACCCCCCTGTCACTGATCACCCCCCCTGTAAGGCTCCATTCAGACATCCGCATGATTTTTTACGGATCCATGGATACATGTATCGGATCCACAAAACGCATGCGGACGTCTGAATGGAGCCTTACAGGGGGGTTATCAATGACAGGGGGTGATCAGGGTAATCAGGGTGATCACCCCCCTGTCACTGATCACCCCCCCTGTAAGGCTCCATTCAGACATCCGCATGATTTTTTACGGATCCATGGATACATGTATCGGATCCACAGAACGCATGCGGACGTCTGAATGGAGCCTTACAGGGGGGTTATCAATGACAGGGGGTGATCAGGGTAATCAGGGTGATCACCCCCCTGTCACTGATCACCCCCCCTGTAAGGCTCCATTCAGACATCCGCATGATTTTTTACGGATCCATGGATACATGTATCGGATCCACAAAACGCATGCGGACGTCTGAATGGAGCCTTACAGGGGGGTTATCAATGACAGGGGGTGATCAGGGTAATCACCCCCCTGTCACTGATCACCCCCCCTGTAAGGCTTCATTGAGACATCCGCATGATTTTTTACGGATCCATGGATACATGGATCGGATCCACAAAACGCATGCGGACGTCTGAATGGAGCCTTACAGGGGGGTTATCAATGACAGGGGGTGATCAGGGTAATCACCCCCCTGTCACTGATCACCCCCCCTGTAAGGCTCCATTCAGACATCCGCATGATTTTTTACGGATCCATGGATACATGGATCGGATCCACAGAACGCATGCGGACGTCTGAATGGATCCTTACAGGGGGGTTATCAATGACAGGGGGTGATCAGGGTAATCAGGGTGATCACCCCCCTGTCACTGATCACCCCCCCTGTAAGGCTCCAATCAGACATGCGCATGATTTTTTACGGATCCATGGATACATGGATCGGATCCACAAAACGCATGCGGACGTCTGAATGGAGCCTTGCAGGGGGGTTATCAATGACAGGGGGGTGATCAGGGAGTGTATATGGGTGATCACCCGCCTGTCATTGATCACCCCCTGTAAGGCTCCATTCAGACGTCCGCATGTGTTTTACGGATCCGATCCATGTATCCGTAAAAATCATGCGGACGTCTGAATGGAGCCTTACAGGGGAGTGATCAATGACAGGGGGTGATCAGGGAGTGTATATGGGTGATCACCCGCCTGTCATTGATCACCCCCCTGTAAGGCTCCATTCAGACGTCCGTATGCTTTTTGCGGATCCGATCCATGTATCCGTGGATCCGTAAAAATCATACGGACGTCTGAACGGAGCCTGACAGGGGGGTGATCAATGACAGGGCGGTGATCAATGACAGGGGGGTGATCAGGGAGTTTATATGGGGTGATCATGTGTGATCAGGGGTTTATAAGGGGTTAATAAGTGACGGGGGGGGTGTAGTGTGGTGTTTGGTGCGACTGTACTGACCTACCTGAGTCCTCTGGTGGTCGATCCTAACAAAAGGGACCACCAGAGGACCAGGTAGGAGGTATATTAGACGCTGTTATGAAAACAGCGTCTAATATACCTGTTAGGGGTTAAAAAATTCGGATCTCCAGCCTGCCAGCGAGCGATCGCCGCTGGCAGGCTGGAGATCCACTCGCTTACCTTCCGTTCCTGTGAGCGCGCGCGCCTGTGTGCGCGCGTTCACAGGAAATCTCGCGTCTCGCGAGATGACGCCTATTGGCGTTAGTGTGACCTGGGAGCGCCGCAGCATTGACGCCTTTCGGCGTTAGTGTGACGGGAGGAGGTTAATATCTTCATAAGTGATATTGCAAAAGGCCTCGATGGTAAGGTTTGTCTTTTTGCTGATGACACAAAGATATGTAACAGGGTTGATGTTCCTGGAGGGAAACGCCAAATGGAAAAGGATTTAGGAAAACTAGAAGAATGGTCAGAACTCTGGCAACTGAAATTTAATGTGGATAAGTGCAAGATAATGCACCTGGGGCGTAAAAACCCAAGGGCAGAATATAGAATATTTGACACAGTCCTGACCTCAGTATCTGAGGAAAGGGATTTAGGAGTAATTATTTCAGAAGACTTAAAGGTGGGAAGACAATGTAATAAAGCAGCACGAAATGCCAGCAGAATGCTTGGATGTATAGGGAGAGGTATAAGCAGTAGAAAGAGTGAAGTGCTTATGCCGCTGTACAGAACACTGGTGAGACCTCACTTGGAGTATTGTGCGCAGTACTGGAGGCCATATCTCCAGAAGGATATAGATACTCTAGAGAGAGTTCAGAGAAGAGCTACTAAACTAGTACATGGATTGCAGGATAAAACTTACCAGGAAAGGTTAAAAGACCTTAATATGTATAGCTTGGAAGAAAGAAGAGACAGAGGGGATATGATAGAAACTTTTAAATACATAAAGGGAATCAACTCGGTAAAGGAGGAGAGCATATTTAAAAGAAGAAAAACTACCACAAGAGGACACAGTTTTAAATTAGAGGGGCAAAGGTTTAAAAGTAATATAAGGAAGTATTACTTTACTGAGAGAGTAGTGGATGCATGGAATAGCCTTCCTGCAGAAGTGGTAGCTGCAAATACAGTGAAGGAGTTTAAGCATGCATGGGATAGGCATAAGGCTATCCTTCATATAAGATAGGGCCAGGGACTATTCATAGGATTCAGATATATTGGGCAGACTAGATGGGCCAAATGGTTCTTATCTGCCGACACAGTCTATGTTTCTATGTTTCAATAATAAAATTAATCCTCAAAAATACAACTTGCCTAATAATTCTGCACTCCCTGTATGTTATAAGGGAAAATAATGAAATCTACAGAACACCTAACCCAAACCTGAACTTCAGAAGAATTCCGGGTTTGGGTCTGGGTACCACATTCAGTTTTTTATCATGCGCGCGCAAAATGCATTGCACCCGCACGATACAAACTGAACAACGCAATCACAGTCAAAACTGACTGAAATTGCGTGCACACGCCCGTGGGTTTCCCGCAATGCACACATAACGCACGCGGAGCAAATCCGGGACGACCGTGTAAAAGAGGACTAAAATGTAGCTTTGTAACGCCCACTTCTTTCTTATGACATTGTCCTTATGCCCGTTTCACATAAACTACTTATACTGGTGATGCTTATCTCCCATGTAATAATCCTTACTTAAATAAATAAAACAAAAATTATGTTCACTAATATTCATAATTGGCTAACACGTTCTCTTGCTTAAACATAATTTTTCAGCAGTCATCCCATTATTATCATATAGGATTACAATTAAAGGTATAACCTATATAATATAACCTACACAATATCTACCCCTTCCTACACAATGACCTCTGCATAGGTTACAAATCATGACTAGAACACTTTCCCATAGAAGTGAATAAGTAATCTACAGAGTACAGGTTCCCATGTATAATGTGTCTGTTGTAAAGCATATTTATGGATGTTGTTAACAGTCAAGATTGCTGTCCCCTTAATTACACATAATTGAAGAGAACATTGTTAAAAATACCTAAAGGTTGTAATTCAGTTCTTGAAATTTAGATATTCTAATCTACTGACTGCAGATGAAGAGCTGTTTAAATTGGCCCAGCACATTAACAAATCAGGTGCAGCAGATGTTTTCTTGACTTTCAATTGTTTTTGTTATGCTAAGTGTCAATTTGGTTAAGTTTACTGCAATTGTTTAATGCCTTTAAATGTTCATCTAAAGACTGTTGCATACATATCTTGCGTTATATTTTTTTTAACAATGATAATTATGTGTTCCTCAATGTGTTTCTATTCCTCTTGTTAGAGAACATTTTGGCTTGTCAGTTCATAACAAAAGACAAACTCTGTTTCAAGCATGTACATAAATTATTTTTTTTTTTTTCATTCATGCCTTTGAAAAGTGATCCTCAACAAGTGGCATATTGTTTAAATCATGTTTATTTTTGTTTTGTTTTTGAACTGTTGGTGATTATTTTTTTAAATATAATTTATCATTTTTCTATCTACATAAAAAAGAAAAAATCCTGAAATTTTTGCACTGGCCACAAAAGGCCTAATAATACTTCCTGTTCTGTTTTTCAGCTGCCATTTCTTTATCTTTACAGACAGACTTAGGCTGGATTGCAGGTGACATGTGGGAAAAGATGTGGGTGCGTTTAGGGAAAATGCACAATTTTTCCCCGTGAGTGCAAAGCGTTTTAATGCGTTTTGCATGGCATGTTTGGAACCCAGACCCAAACCCGGACTTCTTCACAGAAGTTTGGGTTTGGGTTGGGTGTTCTGTAGATTTTATTATTTTCCCTTATAACATGGTTATAAGGGAAAATAATAGCATTCTTAATATAGAATGCTAAGTAAATTAGGGATGGAGGGGTTACATTTTAATTCGATTTTTTTAACTCACCTCATCCACTTGTTCGTGCAGCCCGGCTTCTCTTCTTTCTTCTTCTTTGATGACCTGGGAGGAAAAGAATCTTTGGTGACGTCACTGTGCTCATCACATGATCCATCACCATGGTGATGGATCATGTGATGGACCATGTTATATGCGCAGTGACGATACCAAAGGTCCTTTTCCTCCCAGCTCACCAAAGAAGAAGAAAGAAGAGAAGCCGGGCTGCGCAAACAAGTGGATGAGGTGAGTTAAATTATTATAAAAAATTTATAAATAACCCCTCAATCCCTATTTTACTAAACATTCTGTATTAAGAATGCTATTATTTTCACTTATAACCATGTTATAACTGAAAATAATAAAGATCGGGTCCCCATCCTGATCATCTCCTAACAACTTCTATGGGGCCTGCGTTGCGTAAAATTGCACAATATAAAGCATGCTGTGATTTTCATGCAACGCACAAGTGATGCGTGAAAAATCACCACTCAAGTGCACAGCCCCATAGAAATGAATAGGTCCAGATTCAGTGCGGGTGCAATGAGTTCACCTCACGCATTGCACCCGCGTGGAAAACTTGCCCGCGTGAAAGAGGCCTTAAGAGTGTATAAAGCTTATATTACTCCTGCAGATTTCACAGGCGATTGTCGGGAGAGGAGCATTCCTTCCCGACAATTGTCTGCTTGCTGGCAGAGGAGACTGATGCTATTACATGCAACAATCTCCTCCTTAGTATGGGGATGAGTGATTGCTAATGCCGTCACTCGTTCCCATACAGACTCATTGTTTGCTGGCAACAGATTGCGATTACATGGCATGATCTGCCACCAACAAAGAAGGATTTTTAAACCTGCTGAAAGATTTTAATTACCCAATGAATGAGTGCTTGTTCATTCATCGGGTAATCAGCAGCAATATTACACTGCCAGATCATCGCTAACGAGCATTGATACAAATGCTCATTAGCGATGATCTTAACGATTATCTGCTGGTGTAATATAGGTGTAATGTCTCGACTGCATGTTGCTTTAGGTACACAGCTTAACATCAAGTATAAACCGAATCCCAATGAAAGATGCGCTGGTTTGCTGAACTGATGCAATCTTTACTGAGATATAATGAACAGGAATGTGTACAATAATGTTCATATGATATGATATGGGATGATATGTGTGGTAAAACTGTGGAACAAACATAAAAAGAAAAATATAAGCATGGCTAATTCAAGCAACATACATTATACATAGCTAATACAAAAGATAGGGCCTAACTAACATGTGCTTGCTTACTACACTGAAACACACATTATCTATCTGCAATGTCTAACATCCCTCTACACAAGCTGAACTAGAAAAACCCCTTTACTCAGAGGCTTTGGTGTTCGTCAGGTTTGCAATCTGTAATAGCTTTAAGATGTCCTGTGGATCTGGTCACTACAGTAGCCAGAGCTGGACTGAACAGGATATGTCCCAGCAAGCCCTAGAGAGTACAGAGAAGACCCGCCTCTAGGCTTCAAGAAAATGGAGGGTCTTAAAGAAACAGACACTACTGAGTGCCAAGCATGTAATATACATTGCAAAGGCAGCACACTCCCCACCTGGCGTACCATTTGTTATGCCACTAACCTTTGGACAGAAGTAAAACTACTTCAGAAATTGGCCTAGCATACACCTTGGGAATGCCCTGTCTAACAATTCTAACTTCAACTTTTCTAACTCTAGCATCACCACTAGGATCAGTCCCCACAATGAGTCCAATAGGCCATTCGTTCCTGTGGGCCGAAGTGTCTTTTAATAAGACAATGTCTCCAACTTGTAAGTTGGGTTTGTCATCTTGCCATTTCTTGCGTGGCTGGAGTGTCACCAGGTATTCCTGTCTCCACCTCTTCCAGAAAATGTCTGCAAGGCTTTGAACTTGTCTCCATTGCTTAGTATACAAGTCCTTGAGGTCAAAGTCTCCAGTGGGAGCTGTCACTGGTTCCATCTTCTGGGTCAGCAGCATTGCGGGTGTCAAGACTGATGGCATCTCTGGATCTGTAGACACTGGAACCAAAGGTCTTGCGTTCATAATGGCCACGACTTCAGCCATTAGTGTAGTCAAAGCTTCATGAGTGAGGCGAGTAGACCCAACCTTCAGGAGCATGGCATCCAGAATACGACGAGCTACTCCAATCATCCTCTCCCATGCTCCTCCCATATGCGATGCGTGTGGAGGATTAAAAGTCCAAGTGCATCCTTGATCTTGAAGATAGGAACCTGTTTCAGAGTCTGTAGAGATGATTTTCAACTCCTTGCAGGCCCCAATAAAGTTTGTGCCGCGGTCTGAACGAATCAATTTCGCTGGTCCTCTGATAGAGAAGAATCTTCTCAAGGCATTGATGAAACTTGAAGTGGATAAAGATTCAATCACTTCAATATGAACTGCTCTAGTACTCAGGCAAGAGAACAGAACAGCCCAACGTTTACTTTCGGCACTGCCTCCTCTAGTCTTGCGAGAAGAGATGTGGTCCAAAAACGTCTAGACCTACGTGAGTGAACGGAGGATCTGAAGCAAGTCTGTCTGCAGGTAAGTTTGACATCTTCTGAACCTCAAGTTTCCCTCTAATCTTCTTACAGGTAACGCATTGGCTGATCACGCTGGAGACTAGTCTCTTACCTCCTATGATTCACAATCCTGCTGACCGTACTGCTCCTTCAGTGAAGTGTCGTCCTTGATGTGCAACTTGCTCGTGATAGTGTCTTACCAGAAGAAGAGCGATGTGATGATTCTTAGGTATGATGAAGGGATGTCTCTCTTGGATAGTCATATCCGCTGCCGACAAATGACCTCCAATTCTTAGTACTCCGTCTTCGTCGAGGATAGGGTTCAACTTCTTGAGCGAACTGTGTCGAGAAATCTCTTCCTTTTTCAGAAGGCTTTGAATTTCTTCTTTAAAGACTTCCTGCTGGACGCATTTGATGATCGCGACCTTGGCTTGTTCAAGATGGTCGTTGCTACGTTGATCAGTATTAGTAGCTCTGGAGGAGTATCTGGCTAGACAGATAAGTTTTCCGATTGCACGAGTCAGCGACTTCCATCTGGAAAACCTTTCAAATCTATGGGCGCCCAGACTGTCTCTGGTAACTAAAGTCTTGCAAACTGCAACTTGAGGTCTTACCTCTTTGTCTTGATCTGGTTCTATGAGCTGAAAGGTCTCTACCTGAGTAGTCTCTTTGATTTCTGGCTTACCAAGAAACGATGGACCTACGAACCAGTTAGTTTGCTTGAGTACAGCGGCTGACACCAATCTTGTCCCATGATCCGCTGGGTTCTTGTCCGTGCTGATGTAATGCCACTGATCTGGACTTGTAGACTTTCTGATACGTGTCACTCTGTTGGTCACGTATGTGTAAAATCTTTTTGAAGCGTTGTGAATATATCCTAACACAATCTTGCTGTCCGTATAAAAGTTCACTGCATGGATCTCAATGTCCAGTTCAGTCGTAATCATGTCTGCCATCTCTACCGCTAAGACAGCAGCACAAAGTTCTAGACGTGGGACAGTGTGAGCAGGTCTGGGAGCTAGTTTAGATTTTCCCATGATGAACCCAACATGGCTTTGTCCCTCAGTGTCTATTACCCTGAGGTAAGTTACAGCTGCAATAGCCATAGTGGAAGCGTCAGAGAATACGCATAATTCTCTCCTCTTTGTAGCAGACAAGGAAACAAATACGTACGGTCTTGAAATGTATAGTTGTTCAAGCTCTAACAATGAGTCTTTCCACAACTTCCACTGCATTTGCTTCTCATCAGGAAGAAGTACGTCCCAGTCAATTTGTTCCTGCTCAGTAGTGATCTGTCTCAAAAGAGCTTTGCCTTGCATGATGATGGGTGCTACGAATCCCAAGGGGTCATAAAGACTATTGACTGTAGATAGGACACCTCTTTTTGTGAATGGTTTCTCTTCTCTGGAGACCTTGAAGGTGAAACTGTCAGTCTTTAAGTCCCAACTAAGCCCAAGACTTCTTTGCAAGGGTGGTGATTCTGTTCCTAGATCTAAGTCTTTGAGGTCTTTAGCACGGTCTTCCATTGGAAATGCTTCCATGACTCTGTAGCTGTTGGAAGCTACCTTTTCAATCTTATGTTGGATTCTGCCAACATTTCTTTTGTACTTTTTAGGACGTTAATAGCTTCTTCGTTGCTGGAGAAAGAAGCAAGTCCATCGTCCACGTAGAAGTTCTTCATGACAAACTGTTTGGCTTCTTGACCATGTCTTTCACCTTGCTGTGCTGCTCGTTTCAGGTTGTAGATAGCTACAGCTGGGGAAGGGCTGTTTCCAAACACATGTACCTTCATCCTATACTCTATGATGTCTTTGTTAAAGTCATTGTCTGCATACCACAGGAACCTTAAGTAGTCTCGGTGATCTTCTCGAACGAAGAAACAGTAGAACATCTGTTGTACATCTGCTGTTACTGCTACGAGTTCTTTTCTGAACCTGATGAGTACTCCAAGGAGTGTGTTGTTCAGGTCAGGTCCGCTGAGAAGGACGTCATTTAATGAGATGCCTTCGTGATTCGCACTAGAGTCAAATACTACACGTATCTGACCTGGTTTTTGAGGATGATACACTACAAATATTGGTAAGTACCAGTGTTCTTGGTTTTCTTGTAGTGGTGGTGCCCTTTCTGCCTGCTTGTTGTCAAAAATCTTTTGCATGAAGGCTTGGAAGTGTTTCTTCATATTTGGCTTTCTTTGTAGAGTGCGCTGCAACAAACTGAAGCGTTTCTCTGCTTGTACCTTGTTGACAGGAAGGCGATGGCGTGGTGACCGGAAGGGTAAAGGGGCTACCCAGCTGCCTGACTTGTCTCTGTAGACTTCTCTGTCCATGATCTCGAGAAAGAGGGTATCTTCTACCGAGGGTGCTGGCTTGTCGTCGTCTCGTGTTCTTTCAAACACCTTACAACCCAGTTCATCTGTATTTCCAGTTGAGGCTAAGTCTTCCATGCACCTCTGGATACTCCGATGATGTGTTGGGTTATCTAATCTCTCTTTAATGTGTAGACTGTTGGTACATGGGCAAAGACAAGATGTACGACCATTCTGCAACAGATGTGTTCTGTAGACATTTACCTTTGATGGTTTGTGCAGTCTGTCTAGACATACTTCTCCAACGATGACCCATCCGAGATCAAGGCGTTGTGCAAATGGTGCATTGTGTGACCCATTGTACTGTTCTCTGACTTTGTGCAATCTGAGAATATCTCTCCCAAGTAGAAGGGTGATTGCAGCATCTGGATCTAGTGCTGGTATTTGGTCTGCTATTCGCACCAGATGAGGGTGATGACGAGCAACTTCAGGTGTGGGTATCTCTGACCTGTCGTCTGGTATCTCATCGCATTCTATGAGGGTAGGTAGAGTCACCTTTGTCTTTCCATCTAATGACTCGATGATGTAGTTATTTGCTCTTCTCCCTATTGTCTCTACAACTCCAGAACAAGTCTTCAAGGTGTATGGAGTTGGACTTCCTTTGTCACCGAAGATGTCAAAGAATTCTGTTTTTGCCAGAGATCTGTTACTCTGTTCATCCATGACTGTGTACATCTTGATTGCTTTTTCTCTAAAACCTGCTGGATACACCTTAACTAAGCATATCTTGGAGCACGATCTTGAGCGGCCCTGCTCTGTACAGATCTCAGTGCACTTTGAGGTTACTGCTGGCGTTATACTCTCTCCTTGCTCCCCACCATGATCTTCTTGAGTTGCTTGAACTTCTTGTTTCCATGGTGGTGGTCCCGGGTGCAGTGCTGACAAGTGTTTGTCACTGTTACACTCTGCGCATTGTATTGTTTTTGTACAGTCTTTTGCAAGATGCTGAATTGAAGCGCAGCATCTGAAACAAATGCGATTGTCTTTAAGATAAGCTTTGCGCTCTTCTAACGTCTTACTTCTGAAACTGCGACATTTTCTTAGTGGATGAAGCTTATTGTGGATAGGACATATTTTGTCTGACTCCTCAACTTTCTTCCTTGTGTTGTCTTCCTGATTAGCTGCAGATTCAGGCGGAACTTCTGTCTTCCTTACAGAAACTGTTGCTCTACGTTCTTTGTAAAGCCCTGGAGGTTTCTGCTCTACCTTTGGGAAGCTTGCCGTTCTCTTGTTCAGGAAAGCAAAGCTTGGGTCATTGCGTATTTCAGCTTGGTCTTCTATGAATTCAGCGAAGAAGGCGAACGGTGGAAATGCAACTCGATGATCTTTCTTGTATCTTGAAGCTTGAGCTACCCACCTTTCTTGCAAGTTGTAAGGAAGTTTCTCGATTATGGGCTCAACTCCACGTGTTGTATCCAGATATGAGAGACCTGGCAGATATCCACTAGACTTAGCAGCTTCTATTTCTAAGAGTAGGTCTCCCAAACCTCTCAGCTTTTGGTAATCCTTATTTGTTATTCTTGGATAGTTTTCTATCCTTTTCAGAAGAGCATCCTCGATCACTTCAGGTGATCCATAGCATTGTTCTAGTCTCCGCCACACCATTGCAAGTCCTGCTGCTGCGTCATGAACATGTACTGATCTGATCCTTTGGGCTTGCTCAGTGGACTCTGGACCTAGCCATCTGACAAGCTGGTCAAGCTTTTCTTTCTCTGTCAGGTTTAAGTCTTGGGTACCGCTCAGGAAAGATGACTTCCAGGCCCAGTAGTTTTCTGGACGGTCGTCGAATTTCATGAGACCAGCGCCCACTATCTCACGGTGCATCAGGAATTTTGCCACTTCTATAGCACTTGTTGCGTCTGGCGAATACTTCTCGGGTGTAAACTCAGGGTATGGTTGCAGCTGGTAAGGCTGATGAGGCACTTGACTGAATCCACTTTGTTTAGGTGGTTGTTCTCGTCTGTTGTAAGTCTTTCTGCTATAATCCAGACTTGTATTTGCTTGAGGAGGGAGTACGCGAGCATCCGTTTGCACTCTTGGAGGGTTGGCAGATTGGTCTCTAAGCATGCGACCACTTGACTTCCCACACTGGGATTCTGATTTAGTCTTGCAATGTTGCGTAGTATCAAAGTTGCTTATTGCTAGTGGAGTCAATGAAAGCCTAGGTGCGTCATTGGACTGCTGGTCGGTGTACATGGTTGCTTGTGACTGTACGTACTCACGGGTGCGTTGGATTGCGCTGTGGGATGACATCTGGTTTTCTATGCCATCAAACTGAGCTTCAGCAGCCCTTGTGAAAACTTCTGCCTCGGCTAAGGCTGCTGCCGCGTTTTTCTGCTGTTTGAGTAAGTGTAAAGATGCTTCCACTTCTGCTTTCTTTTTAAGTGCTTCAGATTCACTTTTTGCTTGCTCTCTCATCAATTCAGCTTCCTGCTCCGCATAAGAAGCCATGGCGCAAGCTGCCTCTGCTTTTGCTCTTGCCCTAGTCGCTTTATCGCTAGCCGATGACAGACTGGTGATGCTTGAATGTCTAGTACGCCTAGATCTTGCTGAATCGGCGCTAGCTGAAGTCAGATTTGTTTGACTGGATGCTCTAGACAGTGTTGTGCATCTAGACTTGATTCTTGGCAAGCTGTGTGTGTCATCTTCCTTATAGGAGCATTGAGGGTTAACTGTCAGAGTGTTGTTCCCTGTGTTCTGCATCTTGATTTAGCTGGCAGTGTGGATAATGATGATGACTGGACACAGGCAGTATCAGTGTTGTAGTGAGTGAGAGAAGTTAGTTTCACTTTCGTTTCATTCCACGTGGCTGAAAGGAGTTATTAGTCCTTTTACTGCGGAGGACGATTCAAAGCTGTTTAACTGCTTCTGACAACGTTTTAAAGCCTTTTTACTGTAATGTCTCGACTGCGTGTTGCTTTAGGTACACAGCTTAACATCAAGTATAAACCGAATCCCAATGAAAGATGCGCTGGTTTGCTGAACTGATACAATCTTTACTGAGATATAATGAACAGGAATGTGTACAATAATGTTCATATGATATGATATGGGATGATATGTGTGGTAAAACTGTGGAACAAACATAAAAAGAAAAATATAAGCATGGCTAATTCAAGCAACATACATTATACATAGCTAATACAAAAGATAGGGCCTAACTAACATGTGCTTGCTTACTACACTGAAACACACATTATCTATCTGCAATGTCTAACATCCCTCTACACAAGCTGAACTAGCAAAACCCCTTTACTCACAGGCTTTGGTGTTCATCAGGTTTGCAATCTGTAATAGCTTTAAGATGTCCTGTGGATCTGGTCACTACAGTAGCCAGAGCTGGACTGAACAGGATATGTCCCAGCAAGCCCTAGAGAGTACAGAGAAGACCCGCCTCTAGGCTTCAAGAAAATGGAGGGTCTTAAAGAAACAGACACTACTGAGTGCCAAGCATGTAATATAAATTGCAAAGGCAGCACAATAGGCTTTAGGCCACTTGCACACGACCGTATGGTTTTTGCGGTCCTTTTTAAATGGATCAGTTTTTCAGTTTTTTGTTACAGTAGTGTTTCTGTTTCTATTCTGCTTTCATTCAGTTTTGCTGTTCTGTTTTTCCATTTGGTTTCCTCTTGTGATCCATTTTTTTGCGGATTGCAAACGGAAACGGAAGTATACAATAATGTTTGAACAGTAAGTACATAAAAAAATTGGGCTGGGCATAAAATTCTCAATAGATTGTTCCACAAAAACGGAAATCTGTGGGCAATAATTATTTGTGGGCAATAATAGGACAAGTTCTATCTTTCAGCGGAATGGAAATACGGAAATGGAATGCATATGTTCCTTTTTTTGCGGAACCATTGAAATAAATTGTTCTGCATACATGTACAAGAGGCCTAAGGCCTCTAGCACACAAACTTTTTTTTTGTTCCGTTTTTGCGGATTCCGTTTGCGATTTGTATGGGAAGCCATTTATTTCAATGGATCCACAAAAAAAAAAACAGAATGCATTTGAATGCATCCATATGTCTTTCATATCAGTTCCATTTTTGCAGAACCATCTATTGAAAATGGTATGCCCAGCCCAATTTTTTTATGTACTTACTGTTTAAACATCAGTGTATGCTTCCGTTTCCGATCTGTAAAAATAGGATCACGAATGGAATCCAAATGGAAAAACGGAACGGCAAAATGGAACGGAAGCAGAAAGGAAACGGAAACACTACTAAAACAAAAAACTGAAAAAACTGATCCATTTAGAAACGAACCGCAAAACCATACGGCCTTGTGCAAGAGGTCTAAGGGTACTTTCACACTAGCGTTTTTGCTGGATCCGGCAGGGTTTATCAAAAACACTTTTGTTACTGATAATACAACCATCTGCATCTGTTATGAACGAATCCGGTTTTATAATCTTTTTTCTTTATTTTTTATAAATCTTTATTATTTAAAAAATTCATTACAATCATCAACAATATAAGTAGTTTTTACATTATAAGACAATATAAATAAAATTTATAAATTACCCGCCCAACTAGCCTAATGTCTGTTGCTCCCCCCACCCAAAAAAAAGATACTCCTCCTTAACCTACCGCCTCTCCCCATGCCCCCCCCCAAACTCTACCCCGCCCAGCCATCTCCCAGTTCTTAATCAATTCAACCACTTCTGCCACAATCTAAAAAAATAAAAAAATGTTCTTTTTTTTTTCGATACCAAGTGGAATTCTTCTCTGATTATCAAGATTCTAGCAAGATTCTCCCATTTCTTGGCCGTGGGTGACACACTACAACCCCAATGTCCAATGATGCATTTCCTGGCCTGAAACAATAGTTTAGCGGCTATTTCTCGATGGTTTGAGTTATCTATCCCATCCATCACTCCAAAAATGCATGTTTCAAACTCTACCGGGACTCTGAACCCATGATATGTCTCTATTCTCTCATTTATCTTCCACCACAAGTCTTGAATCTCTCTACATGTCCACAGTATATGGACATCGTCCACACCTATCTGTCCACATTTTTTTTACAGCTAAATTCATTGGGATTATAGAACTTCATCAGATCTTTAGGGGAGTAATATAATCAATATAGTATGTTGAATTGTGTAACCCTGTGGGAGAAGTTATGTGAAACCCCATTTTTTTGCATTTATCACCTTCTCCCAAAACTCAATCTGTTGAGGGAAAAACTTCTTCCATTTATACAGTAGACAGCTGTTCTTTTTTTTGTCTTCTGATCTAGTAAATCTTGATATATCCTAACTTCTTACCCGCTGTTAACTTGGATATACTTTCTATAGGTTGTGGGAGGGTAGATATGTGTGTTTCCTTTCCTAATGACGCCCACAGGGCTTGTTTCAGTTGTAGATAATAAAAGGTCAAATCTCTATTACCACTACCACAGATATTTATAAGATCTAAATATGCAATTATATCTCTCTCCTTCCATACCTGTCCCAATCGATAAATACAATTTTTCCACCAAACCTCTTGTTCAACTGATTTTAGTTCTTTAAGATAAGTATTGTCCTACAGTAGGGTGTCCGCATGCACTCCAGTGTGTGACCACATATCTCCTCCTTCCAAATTTTAAACCACAACACGAAAAGTGGTATTTTATTTGTTTGCTGTTGTGACAGAGTATTAGCTTCTACCAGTTGGAAAATACTGCAGTTAAGTTTTTATTAGTAAAAAGAATACAGCGGCTCACTAATAATTTGTATGGAAAGGTGCTCACCCTCAGGTCCTACCCTCAGGACCAAAGAAAGTGGTATAATGTATATAGGGATGAGGGGGCACACTCATAAGAAGAACACTTACAGGGTGATGTACACTAAATTTAATAAGCAATAAAAGCAAACCCCTAAAATACACATAAAACATACATCAAAAATAAAGATGAATTGTAAATATGCGATATGCAGCAATCAAATGCAATATATTACAACAGGATGACGCCAATGTCCCACTGGTAGATGTAATTGCTGTCGTGTTGTTAGTACACGATATGGTGATGATATGACCTTTAATGTTCCATTTGGGAATTTGTGGCGTCAAGCTTGTTGATAATAAGTGTCCCTCACTATAGATGTAGCACTCTAGCCCCTTTGGGGTGATGTTGTAGAGCCCGCACCGTGCTGTGTCTCAGGACACTATTCCAACTGGAGATTAGGTATCTCAGAGTTAAAGTCCTGTGCCTTTGAATACGTGTGGCACTCCGTTCACTTAAGATGTAAATAGTGACCCGGATCAAATGTCAAAGTCCAATGTGTGAGTTAACAGAGATGCGTGTGTGCCCTCCAAGTTACTTACTTTGATTCTTTGCCGCTGTGTCTTTCTTTTCTTACCCCTTCCTGCTGCGTAGCTGCAGCGCTAGTCTCCCGGGTAGCCGTACACGGCTGTGGCGTCCCACGTGACCTGGTCTCTGGAGTTCAGGGTAGACGCTTGTGTATGACGTCACTAGTCTGCGGCAGTAACTTTAGTAATGGAGGTTAATCACTTTCGTTTTGAGATCGCTGATGTTTTTCGATCTTTGTTGATATCCAGCTTCTTTTGTATATTCTTAGGAATCCACGCTCACTCTGATATGCCAGACGCGTTTCAAGGTATTACACCTCTTCCTCAGTGGCCACTGAGACTAGTGACGTCATACACAAGCGTCTACCCTGAACTCCAGAGACCAGGTCACGTGGGACGCCACAGCCGTGTACGGCTACCTGGGAGACTAGCGCTGCAGCTACGCAGCAGGAAGGGGTAAGAAAAGAAAGACACAGCGGCGAAGAATCAAAGTAAGTAACTTGAAGGGCACACACGCATCTCTGTTAACTCACACATTGGACTTTGACATTTGATCCGGGTCACTATTTACATCTTAAGTGAACGGAGTGCCACACGTATTCAAAGGCACAGGACTTTAACTCTGAGATACCTAATCTCCAGTTGGAATAGTGTCCTGAGACACAGCACGGTGCGGGCTCTACAACATCACCCCAAAGGGGCTAGAGTGCTACATCTATAGTGAGGGACACTTATTATCAACAAGCTTGACGCCACAAATTCCCAAATGGAACATTAAAGGTCATATCATCACCATATCGTGTACTAACAACACGACAGCAATTACATCTACCAGTGGGACATTGGCGTCATCCTGTTGTAATATATTGCATTTGATTGCTGCATATCGCATATTTACAATTCATCTTTATTTTTGATGTATGTTTTATGTGTATTTTAGGGGTTTGCTTTTATTGCTTATTAAATTTAGTGTACATCACCCTGTAAGTGTTCTTCTTATGAGTGTGCCCCCTCATCCCTATATACATTATACAAGTTTTTATTAGTCCCTTCTAACATAGCTTTATATCTTTGTGAATTGCTCCAGTTTATCATATTTCTGATATGGCCAGAATAAAAATAAAGTTCCAAATCCGGAGCCGATAGTCCACCCTCCTTCTCTCGGATATACAGTATTTGTGCTCTAATTCTAGTTTTTTTTTTTTACTGCACCATATCAAGTCCATCAGTAGGAAAACTATCCGTTTTGAAAATTCTATTGGGGAATATTATCGGCGCATTCCACATAATATAATTCAAGGAAGATAAGATAGATATTTTCACCAGTGAAATATGGCCTGCCATTGATACATGTAATTTTTTCCATACTTCTACTTTTATCCTTATTTCATGTATTTTAGGTGTTATCTGAATGCCTAGATATTTTACAGGTTCATCTGTTTTCTTAATTTCCAGTTGGCCCGGTATTACATTATTCAGAGGATCAATTGGAATACAAGCCGATTTAGCCCAATTTATTTTAAGTCCAGCATATTTGCTATAGTCATCAAAAATCTTCGAAATCTTAGCAAGTGAACCATGTGACCCCACAAATAGCATAATATCATCAGCGTATAAAGCTATTTTCTCTTTGTGAAACCCACAATCTCCCTGTCTTGTCTGATCATGTCCGCTAGGGATCCATAGCTATGGCAAATAGTAGAGGGGAAAGGGGGTGACCTTGCCTAACACCTCTACCTATGGGTATATTATCGGAGTGCTCTCCATTCAGTATCAATCTTGCAGATATTTCAGTATATAGTAGTTCAACCCAAGAAACAAATGTATTGCTGATCCCTATTTTTTTTTAAATGTTGCCATTAAGAAGGGTCACTCTATAGTATCAAAAGCTTTTGAGGCATCTAAGGTTAGAATCATCCTCTCACTACTATTTGTGGGTTCCACTTGAGTATTTACAAAATATTTGATAATATTTTCAGTTGTTGTTTTGCCCGACATGAATCCCGTCTGATCCTCATGTACAAACACCGGCAGCACCTCCATAAGCCTAGCCGCCAGTATTTTTGCTAGTACCTTGTTATCAGTATTGATCAATGAAATGGGGCGATATGAGTCTGGAAAAGTTGGGTTTTTTCCCAGGTTTAAAAATAAGAGTAATTAGGGCTTCCCTCAAGGAGTCAGGCAATTTCCCTGACTCTCTCGAGGCAGCCCACATTTTAAGCAAATTCAATATTTCTCTATATTGGGTATAGACTTCAAACTGAATTCCGTCATTACCTGGGGTCTTGTTCTTAGTTATCTTTCTGTTGAGTCTAAGGGAATTTCAACCTATCCCTTTGATCTATGGTTAATATAGTGGTAGTAATTTTCTCACAAAATTGTTGTATTTGCACTGTATCCTTCTTTATTTTTCAGCTATATATGTTCTTAAAGTATTCTTTATGTAGATCTATTTTAGCCGCTTGTTCAACAATGTTGTGTCCGGATTTGTCTACCAGGCAATTTATATACCTATTTTTATTTGTCTGGGCTGCCACCAGAGCGGCAAACTTTTTACCAGGTATATGTGCATGATTTCTTAAATTTTTTTATCATGTGCGCCCATTATAATTATCCAGCCTATATTTATATTCAAGCCTCTTATTTTTCCCCACCACCCATAATGATGGGCTTATGATCCAAGATCCCCTGTTGTCCGTAGTTAACTCGTTCTATATCTAGTGAACCTTTGTTATTAGTAAAAACTAAATCAATAAGTGATAAGCTTTTGTGCGTTTTAGAGAAACACAAATATTTCCTTAATTTTGGGTGCATTACCCTCCAAATATCAGTCCAACCCAGTTCTTGTGCAATGTTTTTTTTAATTTAGAACCCATCCTTTTTTCCTTGAATATTCCCTATTATACATCTATCTATTTTCTCATCCATTATGTTATTTAAATCCCCTAACACCAACAGTGATTTGCCCCCTGCTTTAAGTGTAAGGTCGTGAATTTTTAGCAGAATATCTATTTTAAAAGGGGGCGGTATATAGACATTTACTATTATCCATGTTCTACCTTCTAGTACACAATCCATAAGAATATAGCAAACTACTTTATCTACCACAGTTTTTACTATTTTGATATTATTAATATGCTCACTCCCCTTGCATAGGATGAAAAAACAGAATGAAAGGAGTGCTGCATTCATGGTCTAGTTATCTCCCCCACCGTCTATGTCCCTACTGAAGTCCCTAATATTACATGAGATTATTTTCATGAAAACCTATAATACTATCCATCTCTTACCTAATTTATGAAAGTCAAAGGGGAGAGGAGAGAGGGGGAAGGGGGAGCACGGGGGGTACGGAGGAGATCCCAAAAAAAAACAACAAAAAAACCTTCAAGCAACACAGGCATTGCCAATTGCCCACCCTTCGTATGACCCAGGATAACGTCTAGCCCTGGCTCTCTTACTTAGCATTTCCACCTCCCAACCCGACCCCAGCCCGTCACACGTCAACTCTTTATCTTTTTTTTAATCCATTCGCTCACCGCCTCTGCAGAGTTAAAAAAACAAGTTCTATTCTCCAATTCTATCCGTAATTTAGCTGGACACGTCATTGAATACTTAACATTATTCAGACGCAGTATTTTTTTTTACATTGATAAGCTGACTTCTCTCTTTTACCATTCCCCTTGCATAATCAAGAAACAGCATTACCTGTGGTTTACCTGTACCCTGTAGGCTCGTTCAACTGGCCTAGCCATACTACAGTTTTTAATTTCTTGGAATATATCCTGCAGACTTGGTGCAAAATTCCCCTTTATTGGGGTTATTTTCTTCTGCCTCTTTTTGTTGTTTAGTACCTCTCTCCCCAGTCTGGGGGTCCTCCTCTGCCATTTTTAAAGTAATATTCTCAATTGAACCAAGGGATTCACCCTCCTGGTCTTGAGACGTATCACCTTTTTTTTTTCTTTAGGGGGGCTAGACTGTCCTCGCATATTGGTCAATAACTGTTGTTGAGACCTTTCAGCCTTTTTAAACATTGGGGAGATTGAAGTGTTTAATTCAAGTTGCCCCCTCCCCTTTTTCCCTGTCCCTTGTCTAGCCATTTTTTTTGTCCATAATGCAACACTCTAGAAAATATAAAAAAAATAATAGCCCTACACACCCTAGGGGCAGTTAGCAAAGTGCCTTAGAACCAATTGTTCAATCACACAACCCTTTAGCACCGAACAGCATTCCTCCTATTGACCCCGTACACGACCAGCTGCCCACAGCACACTAAATTACTAACAAGCAAAACTCTTTCAATATATGTGCAGCCGGTCATGGAAGGGGATAAAGAAGGTTGCAAGCTCCAACAGACAGTTTAGGGTCATTTATCTGGCTTTCCCCCACGACCGCACACATAGTCCATTTAATACAACAACACAGTTATTAATGCCTCCCAATTAGTGTAAATTCCGGTAAATATGATTAGCACCGTTGAAGCAGTCCCCGGTGACTCGGTGTTAGTATAGTTAACACCTTTATGTTAGCAGTCCAGAAAATACAGTTAACAGTCAATGTCACAAACCGGTTAGTATATTAGCACACAGCCAATTAACAAAACCCAAAGATCTCTGCTATAATGAAGGATATTTAACAAGCAGCAGTTAGTCAGATTAGTTCATGCCCCAACCAACAATCTCCCCTCTTTCCTGCCGCCCTTGATTCCTGTGTCTCTGAGTACTCACTGTCCTGAGAGTGAAAATTAAGGCCAGACAGTGCTCCCGCCCAGAGCTGATCTTCCACTCGTCCCAGTCCCTCCGCAACCCCCACAGAGTACCATCCCGCAGCATCGGCCAAAATCCAACCAGAGACCCCTCAATCCAGCCCCTTACATCTCACCTCAGAGCTGATCCCAACAACTGTGGGGGAAACAAGAGACAGGTATGATTGTACGATGGTGTAATGATACAATGGATGGAGGGAGGGGGGTGAGAGACTCCAGGCGCTCAGGCTTTCAGCGGTCCAACATCCAGCATCATGATTGAGCTATCACGACTCGCTTGCAGTTCCATATCCAGAGGTTGGCCAGACAATTCAGCACCATTTTTCAGGGCAAGGGGACCTTAGGCAGGCAGGTAGCAGAGACACAGGATAGTCTCATAGGACCATACAATGGAGTTGAACGCGGCAGAGTTAGGAGCGGTGCGCTGCGGCTACATCGGTTCAACCACAGTGTGGGCTGGTGCTCAACGGCCGGGAGCGAGGTGCGCATTGCCAAGATGGATTCATCATTAATTCCACTGAAAGTCAATGGAGGACGGATCCCTTTTCTTTTGTGGCAGATTATGTTAGAGAAAACGGATCTGTCTCCATTGACTTGAATTGGGGCTCATGATGGATCTGTCTTGATCAGTTTTCCAGGACGGAAAGCAAAATACAACCTGCGGTTTGCTCTCTGGTCTGGGAATGCAACTAAATGGAATTGAATGCATTTTGGAGGATTCTGTTCAGTTCAGTTCATTTTTGTCCCCATTGACAATGAATGGGGACAAAACTGTGTTTTTTTCCGGTATTGAGCGCCTATGATGAAGCTCAATACCGGAAAACGTAAACACTAGTGTGAAGGTACCATTAGACTGGTACACTGTCGAAGACAAAGTCCTGTCGACAGGACTTTGTTTTCCATGTTGCATAACGAGACTTGGATCCGTTATGTTTTCCCATAGACTTCTATTAGGATTGAGCAAAACGGAATGCCTTTTAAAGGCTTCCGTTTTGCATTCCATCTTATGGATTCCGTTATAACCCTGTTAGTGTGAACCCACCCTAATTCTGCTGCCAATTACAAAAAATCTGCTTGAATCTTTAATGTGAAAAATTGATTATATACTGTAATGCTATACAATTTTAGATGTTTTTAAATATAAACAGAGATATGAACTTTAAAAAAACACCAAATATTCTAAACATATTTTTAACAATAGCTCATTTTCTGAAGACACATCTTTTTAAAGCAATAAATGATGTGAGGTAGAAAATAGAGATTATAAAATCGATCCTAGATAAACCAAATTTGTTATAAACTTCCCCAAAAACTTTTGTAAATCCTCAGTTTGTGGAATTCATGCCTCCCAAATCATTTTACATATGAGAATGCAGTGAAAATGAAAAGATGAATGAGGGTCATGTGACCATAATGCCCTTAAGTCAACCTCAGTTAATCATGGTAAACTACAGCTATGAGGTCAGTGAATGTGTCATACGCACTATATAATATCACAGCCTTGATCTGGGCTTGTACATTGGAGGGATAGCACATCTGCTAAATAGAGAGGAGATCTTAAAACACAGAAAATAAAGCTAGATTAGTGTCAGAGAGTGTCTATTAGGCCTCCTACACACGACCAGTTTTTTTTTTTTTTGCATTTCCGTAACTTTTTTTGCATTCCGTTTGCGGTCCGTATGTGGAACCATCCACTTCAATGGGTCTGCAAAAACAATGCATTTGGTTTCTGTATTTCCATTCTGTTCAAAGATAGAACATGTCCTATTATCACCCGCAAATCACATTCCATGGCTCCATTCAAGTCAATGGTTCTGCAAAAAAAAAAAAAGGAATGCATACAGAATGCATCCGTAGCTCATCCGTATCCATTACATTTTTGAGGAACCATCTATTGAAAATTTTATGCCCAGCCCAATTTTTTTATGTACTTACTGTTTAAACATTGTATCCTTCCATTCCTGTTTGCGATACGCAAAAAACGGATCACAAACAGAAACCAAATGGAAAAAATAGAACGGCAAAACGGAACGGAAGCGGAATGGAAACAAAAACACTACAGAAACAAAAAAAATGAAAACGGATCCGTTAAAAACGGATCGCAAAATCATTCGGTCGTGCGCAGGAGGCCTTAGAGTGAAGACAATAGCTAGTTAGATTTGTAATTATACTATAGCAAGATATGCTGTAATTGTGACACAAAGAGTCAACAATTATAGTGCATGCCATATGTGCCTCATAGTTTTCGATTATTTTAGCTACTCATCACCCTTCTAAAGTGGTGAGATAAGGAGTGGAGCTTCAGACAGCCCACAACGCAGGTGGGGCTTCACACACTTGTCATATTGTGTGATTTAAGCTGCATTGGAAAAGGTGGCTTTGTCAACCATTTGTTAGACTACTTGTGGTAGTGTGCAGCATTATAAAGCTATACTACTCACTTTATTATTAAAGTGAATCATCACATAACTCCATACTGTACTGCTGATTCTGCATAGCCACACATCTCATTATGTTTTGTATTGTACTGCTGCTGCTAGAAACCCTACCCTGCACAGTAAGGGCTCATGCACACAACAGTATGTATTTTGCAGTCTGCAAAAAACGGATCCGCAATATATATGGATCAGCTCTGTGTGCATTCTATATTTTGTGGAACGGAAAAGATGTCCCCTAATAGAACAGTCCTATCCTTGTCCGTAATGCAGACAATAATAGGACATGTTCTATTTTTTTGCGGAACAAAAATACGGACATACGGAAATGGAATGCACACGGAGTAACTTCAGTTATTATATATTTTTTTTATGGCCCCGTTGAAATGAATAGTTCTGTAATCTGCATATGGTCCGCAAAAAAAACTGAAAGAAAATTGAAAGAAAATTTGTTTGTGTGCATGAGCCCTAACAAACCTGAAACTGCTTAAAAAACTGATATAATCTTTATAATCTTTTGGCAGCTTTTATAAAAAGCTATTGCTTCTTTACTTTCCAGGAAAATATTATTTTCTTTAAAATATCACCAATCCTGTTTCTACACCACAAAAGGCATAATTTTTGGACCACTTCTTAACCACCTCACATCCGCCCATAGGATATAAACGTCCTATGGGTGGATGTTTAACTCTGAATGGACTTTCTGGAACGTCCATTCAGAGATCGCAGCTGCTCGCTAATCGTGCAGCTGCCGAGCGGGTTACGGGACCCGCTGTCAGTGACAGCAGGGCAACGCAGAGACAAGGCAGGGACAGTTCCCAGGTGTCCCTGCCTTCTAGATCACTGCATACACAGCTCTCACCGAGCGCTGTGTATACAGAACAGGAGGCGCAATGTGCTTCCTGTCCCGGCCCAGCAATGTGCTTTCTGTCCTGGGGCCGGGAGATTGCAGGAGCGGTCGGCTCTTTTAGGGCTGTTTCACACGAGCGGATGCCGTGCGTGGCATCCGCTCCGTGAAAGAGTGCCAAGACCCAATGCAGACTGCAGAGGCACGGAGCATTAACATGACTGATAACACTCCGTGCCTCTCTGTGATCTCTTTACTACGCAATCACAGTGAGATAGTTTCGTAGTAAAGAGATCACAGAGAGGCACGGACCATTATCAGTCATGTTAATGCTCCGTGCCTCTGCAGTCTGCATCGGGTCTTGGCACTCTTTCACGGAGCGGATGCCACGCACGGCATCCGCTCGTTTGAAACAGCCCTTACAGACCTTGATTAGCCCTGCACTGAGGCTGTATAGCTCTGTATTGTACTGTACAGTCTCTCTGGGGGGTGTATTTCCACTGTAACTGGGGCTACTATGTCATCCCCAGTTACAGGAGAAATCAATAGTGAAATAATAAATAAAAATGAAGTCAAATGTCCCCCAGATGTCTTGTATGACCTTATGGGGGACACAAAGTGAAAAAAAAAAAAGTGTTTTATAAAAATAATAAAAAAAGGTTTCACATGTAAATAAAAACATTCCCCAATTAAGTAGTTAAAAAATATATATTAAAAAAATTGGAAAAAATTTATAAAATAGACATATTTGGTATTCCTGCATCCGTGACGGCCGGCTCTATAAATATATCACATGATCCACCCCATCTGATAAACACCATAAAAAAAATAATATGAAAACTGTACAAAAAGCTATTTTTGTTACCTTACATCACAAAAAGTGCAACACCAAGTGATCAAAAAGGTATATGTCCCACAAAATGGTACCAATAGAACTGTCACATCATTCCACAATAAATGAGCCCCTACATAAGAAAATTGCTAAAAATAAAATAAAAACACTATAGCTTTCAGAACATGGAGACATAAAAACATAATTTTTTGTTTCAAAAATGCTATTATTGTGTAAAGTGATTATAAATAAAAAAATAGGAAAAAATAAATAAAATAGACATATTAGGTATTGCCATGTCCGTAGCATCCAGCTCTATAAAAATACTGTATATACTCGAGTATAAGACGAGTTTTTGGGCACAAATTTTTGTGCTCAAAAAGCCCCCTCGTCTTATACTCGAGTCTACTATCTTACTTTGTCTTTGCTCCGGTAATGCAGGCAGTGCGGGGGGCGGCGCTCACTCACTGACGTCACGCGCCTGCGCCGCCTAGTGGGAGCAGGCGCGTGACGTCAGTGAGTGAGCGCCGCTCCCCGCACTGCCTGCGGCTGATATTACCGGAGTAAAGACAAAGTAAGATATCCAAAGTTAAAGAATACTGATGAATACTACTTTATAAATATACTGCTGTGAGCGTCAGGAAGGGGGATCTATGGATGGCACTGTAGGGGGATCTGTGGATGGCACTGTTTAGGGGGGAATCTGTGGATGGCACTGTTTAGGGGGGATCTGTGGATGGCACTGTTTAGGGGGGAGATCTGTGGATGGCACTGTTTAGGGGGGATCTGTGGATGGCACTGTTTAGGGGGGAATCTGTGGATGGCACTGTTTAGGGGGGATCTGTGGATGGCACTGTTTAGGGGGGAGATCTGTGGATGGCTCCCTGTATTTAATGCAGAGTGTGTGTGTATATAATGCACACACTCTGCATTAAATACAGGGAGTCAGAGTCAGACTCCCATCAATCTGAGTCACCCTCTTGCAGATGTGTGTATATAATGTAGAGTGTGTGCATTATATACACATACACTCTGCATTATAGCTGCATTTCCCACCCTAGTCTTATACTCGAGTCACTAATTTTTCCCATTTTTGGGGGTAAAATTAGGGGCCTCGGCTTATACTCGGGTCGGCTTATACTCGAGTATATACGGTATCACATTACCCAACCACAAAAAATAAAACAAAAACGGTGTCAAAAGCCATTTTCTGTCACCTTATATTACAAAAAGTGTAATAGCAAGCGATCAGAAAGTCATATGCACCTAAAATAGTGCCAATCAAACCGTGATCTCATACTGCAAAAAAATGATACCGTACCTAAGACAATGGCCCAAAAAATTAAAATAAACTATGACTATGGAGACACTAAAACATGATTATTATTTTTTTTGTTTCAAAAATGATATTATGTAAAACTTAAATAAATAAAAGAAAGTATACATATTAGGTATTTCCACGTCCGTAATGGCCAGTTCTATAAAAGTATCACACAACCTAACCCCTCAGGTGAACACTGTCCAAAAAAAATTAATAAAAACTTTTTTGTCACCTTACAAGCAATCAAAAAGTCATAATCAACACAAAATAGTACCAATCAAACCATCATCTCATCCCACAAAAATTATACTTTACCTAAGACACTCACCCAGAAAATTAAAAAAATATGGCTCTCAAACTATGGAGACATTAAAATGATTATTACTTTTTGTTTAAAAAAAGATATTATTGTGTAAAACTTAAATACATTTTAAAAAAGTATAGATATTAGGTATCACCGTGGCCTTAAGAACCTGCTGTATAAAAATATCACATAATCTAACCTGTCAAAATGAGCATTGTAAATAAAAAATAAAAATGGTGCCAAAACAGCAATTTTTTGTTACCTTGCCTCACAAAAAGTGTAATATGTATCCTAAAATAGTACCAAAAAAACTGCCACCTTATCCTGTAGTTTTCAAAATGGGGTCACTTTTTAGAAAATTTCTACTCTAGGGGTCTTCAAATGTGACATGGTGTCAACAAACCAGTCCAGGAAAATCTGCCTTCCAAAAACCACATGGCACTCCTTTTCTGCTGCACCCTGCCGTGTGCCCGTACAGCAGTTTACAACCATATATGGGATGTTTTTGTAAACCACAGAATCAGGGCAATAAATATTGAGTTATGTTTGGCTGTTAACCCTTGCTTTGTTAGCGGAAAAAAAATGACTAAAATGGAAAATCTGCCAAAAAAGTGAAATTCAGAAATTTCATCTTCATTTTCCATTAATTCATAAAGAGTTAACAATGTTTGTAAAATCAGTTTTGAATACCTTGAGGGGTGTAGTTTCTAAAATCTGGTCATTTTTGGGTGGTTTCTATTATGTAAGCCTCACAAAGTGATTCAGAACTGAACTGGTCCTTAAAAAGTGGGTTTTGGAAATTTTCTGAAAAATTTTAAGATTTGCTTCTAAACTTCTAAGCCTTCTAACATCCCCCAAAAATAAAATGGCATTCACAAAATGATCCAAACATGAAGTAGACATATTGGGAATGTAAAGTACTAACTATTTTGGAGATATTTCAATCTATTATAAAAATAGAGTAATTGAAATATGTAAATTTGGTAAAAAAAATATTTTTTATAATTAAAAATGATTTTTTTTTACTCTGTCATAAAGTACAATATGTGACGAGAAAACAGTCTTAGAATGGCCTGAATAAGTAAAAGCGTTTTAAAGTTATTTCCGCATAATGTGACACATGTCAGATTTGAAAAAAATGGCTCTGTCAGGAAGGGGGAAATTGCCCGGATGTGAAGTGGTTAAAAACAAGACATTGCTTCTTCTGATACCACCAGGGAATTCACTGAGTACTGTATTGTATAGAAATTGGGCAAGTATATCAAGAGGTGTCACTGGAAAGTAATTTATCCATTATGGGTAATGATACCACCAGGGGCGTATATATACCATAGTGGCAGACCATGCGACTACAGGGAAAGAGGTGGCCCAGTTGGGATTATCTCCTCTTTTACTGGGGATGAAAATTTGGTCAGAACTCTACCCTCTAAGGGCTCATGCACACGACTGTTCTTGTTTTGCGGTCCATTTTTCATGGATCCGTTCCATATATGAGTTGTTTTTTTCTCTGATTTAAGTTCTCTTCTGTTCCATTATTCCACAAAACATATCTGTATGGAAACGGAAACAGTAACTTATTAATCACCAAACACATGAGCAAGATGAGGTGAGCATAGCATTTCTACAGTATGGATCTGTAAAATATGGATGAAATACAGATGACATACGTATGCGTTCCCTATTTTTTGTGGACTCATTGACTTGAATGGCGCCTCGGAATGTGATTTGCAAACAATAATAGGACATGCCCTACTTTTTTGCTGAACAGAAATACGGAAACGAAATGCACACACAATACCTTCTGTTGTTTTTGTGGACCCATTGAAGTAAATGGTTCCGCATATGGTCCGCAAAAAACGAAACAGAAGCGGAAGGAAAATACATTTGTGTGCATGAGCCCTAAAGGAACAACTTTTAGCAAATGAGGCAGTGGAAAAAATGGCCCAAGGGTCATTGAAAGGGTTTTAGGCGGAAACTCTTCTGTCCTGTGTGGGGGGCCTGGTTTGATCCTTGATATGAGGCCCTTACTTCTCTATGTATGCCACTGGATACCACCATGTAAATATAAACACTTGCAGGTATCTGACCCTAAAAAGAAATCATTTTGGACCAGATACCGCAGTGTGTGTATAAACACAGCTAGACTTTAAAGTGTCACTGCCATTCTATTTTTATTTTTGCAATGTATAGGGGCTGTAAGGCTGACCATTTTTGTAATATACTTTCTACCCCGGAACAGTTTTTGCCCTCCTGCCCAGGCCATTCTTTGCAAATCTGACGTGTCACTTTATGTGGTAATAACTTTGGAGCACTTTTACTTATCCAAGCCATTCTGAGATTGTTTACACGTGATACTTCATGACAGTCGTAAATTTTAGTAATAGAAACTATAGCACGTAATGTTTGCTAACTGATAGTAGGATTTTAATTGATATGCAGCATAAATCGTGTAATGTTTCGGCACACAGGCTTTTATCAGACACCAGCCGTGAAGAAATGAAAACTGAAAAAATTTCAAATTTACAATGACCTTGTGTGAAATATGAAATAGGTCAATACATATATAAATAGAAATAAACAAAACAAAACCAAAGGAATCCATACATGAACAAAAAAAAATCTGATTAAATATGCTAACATAATAGTAGACAAGATGGCATCTGAATTATATATATTTTTGTCAAATCAGTTCAAGGATAATTCATTAGCCAAGGATAAACATCTGATATCTACAGTCAGGTCCATAAATATTGGGACATTATAACACAATTGTAATATTTTTGGCTCGATACACCACCACGATAGATTTGAAATGAAACAAACGAGATGTGCTTTAACTGCAGATTGACAGCTTTAATTTGAGGGAATTTACATCCAAATCAAGTGAACAGTGTAGGAATTACCACAGTTTGCATATGTGCCTCCCACTTGTTACGGGACCAAAAGGAATGGGACAATTGGCTTCTCAGCTGTTCCATGGCCAGGTGTGTGTTATTCCCTCAATATCCCAATTACAATGAGCAGATAAAAGCTCCAGAGTTAGGCTACTTTCACATTTGCGTTCGGGGCTCTGCTTGTGAGCTCCGTTTGAAGGGCCTCACAAGCGGCCCCGAACGCATCCGTCCAGCCCTAATGCATTCTGAGTGGATGCGGATCCGCTCAGAATGCATCAGTCTGGCAGTGTTTGGGCTCCACTCCGCTCAGCAGGCAGACACCTGAACGCTGCTTGCAACGTTCGGGTGTCCTCCTGGCTGTGCGGAGGCAAACGGATCCGTCCAGAATTACAATGTAAGTCAATGGGGGCGGATCCGTTTGAATTTGACACAATATGGCTCAATTTTCAAACGGATCCGTCCCCCATTGATTTTCAATGTAAAGTCTGAACGGATCTGTCTGCAGCTATTTTCACACTTAGAATTTTTTTTTACAATATAATGCAGACGGATCCGTTCTGAACGGATCCATCGTCTGCATTATATGAGCAGATCCGTCTTAGATGGATCCGCTCTGAACGCAAATGTGAAAGTAGCCTAAATTTCAAGTGTGCTATTTGCATTTGGAATCTGTTGCTGTCAACTCTCTTGATGAGATCCTAAGAGCTGTCACTATCAGTGAAGCAAGCCATAATTAGGCTGTAAAAACAAAACAAACCCATCAGAGAGATGGCAAAAACATTAGGCGTGGCCAAAACAACAGTTTGGAACATTCTTAAAAAGAAGGAACACCGGAAGACCACGGAAAACAACTGTGGTGGATGACCGAATAATTATTTCCCTGGCGAAGAAAACACTCTTCACAACAGTTGGCCAGATTAAGAACACTCTCCAGGAGGTAGCTGTATGTGTGTCAAAGTCAACAATAAAGAGAAGACTTAACCAATACAGAGGGCTCACCACAAGATGTAAACCATTGGTGAGCCTCAAAAACAGGAAGGCCAGATTAGAGTTTGCCAAACAACATCTAAAAAAGCCTTTGCAGTTCTGGAACAACATCTTATGAACAGATGAGACCAAGATCAACTTGAACCAGAGTAATGGGAAGAGAAGACTATGGAGAAGGAAAGGAACTGCTCATGATCCTAAGCATACCACCTCATCAGTGAAGCATGGTGGTGGTAGTGTTATGGTGTGGGCATGTATGGCTGCCAATGGAATTGGTTCTCTTGTTTTTATTGAGGATGTGACTGCTGACAAAAGCAGCAGGATGAATTCTGAAGTGTTTCGGGCAATATTATCTGCTCATATTCAGCCAAATGCTTTAGAACTCATTGGGCGGCACTTTACAGTGAAGATGGACAATGACCCAAAGCATACTGCAAAAGCAACCAAATAGTTTTTTAAGGGATAGAAGTGGAATGTTATGCAATGGCCAAGTCAATCACCTGACCTGAATCCGATTGAGCATGCATTTTACTTGCTGAAGACAAAACTGGAGGGAAAATACCCCAAGAACAAGCATGAACTGAAGATAGTTGCAGTAGAGGCCTGGAAGATCATCACCAGGAATGAAACCCAGTGTCTGATGATGTCTATGCGTTTCAGACTTCAGGCTGTAATTGACTGCAAAGGATTTGCAACCAAGTATTAAAAAGTGAAAGTTTTATGATTATTATTCTGTCCCATTACTTTTGGTTCCTTAACAAGTGGGAGGCACATATGCAAACTGTTGTAATTCCTACACCGTTCACCTGATTTGTATGTAAATACTCTCAAATTAAAGCTGACAGTCTGCAGTTCAAACAAATCTTGTTAGTTTCATTTTAAAATCAGTGTGGTGGTATACAGAGCCAAAAAATGTAGAATTGTGTCAATGTCCCAATATTTATGGACCTGACTGTATATTAGGCCTCCTGCACGAGACCATATGGCTTTGTAAGTATTTTGCGGTCCGTTTTTTCATGGATCCGTTGTTCCGTGTTTTGTTTCAGTAGTGTTTCCGCTTCTGTTCTGTTTTGCTGGACCGTTTTTCCATTTGGTTTCCGTTTATACAGAAGAGCATTGCTAAGGCTCAAAATGGGACACTTTCACACGAGCGAGAATTCCGCGTGGGTGCAATGCGTGATGCAAACACATTGCACCCGCACTGAATCCAGACCCATTCATTTAAATGGGTCTGTGTACATGAGCGGTGGTTTTCACGCATCACTTTTGCTTTGCGTGAAAATTGCAGCGTGTTCTATATTCTGCAATTTTCACGCAACGCTGGCCCCATAGAAGTGAATGGGGCTGTGTGAAAATCGTATTGCATCCACAAGCAAGTGCAGATGTGTTGCAATTTTCACGGATGGTTGCTAAGAGATGTTGTTTGTAAACATTCAGTTTTTTTATCACGCATGTGCAAAACGCATTAAATCACATTGCACCCACGCAATAAAAACTGAACGCCTTTGCAAACAAAAATGAATGGCTTTGTTTGCGAAATTGTGCATTTTTCATTGAACGCATCTGCAAGGGCCTTAGAGCTATTTTCTAATAGAAATGTGCAACTTTATTAATTAGAGTATATTACAAAAATGGTCAGCATCACTTCCCCTATACATTACAAAAATAAAAATAGAAGGGCAGTTACACTTTAAAAAGCACACAAACTATGACAGTGCAGTATGTTTTTAAATAGGATGTTTGTTACCAATGGCTACCATCTGTTTACCCATAATTATATAGTTCATTGTAATTTTGACATTACTAATGCTATCAAGGTGTCAAAGAACTTGAAAGGGGTTGGAAACAGTCCTAGATTTTATTCAGACCAAAATGAATCTGATGAGTCTAATGAATCAGAAACAGAAACAAATTTGAGCAAAGTCACTCATCTCTTTAAATTCTTAAAATGATTTTCACTGTCTGATTTAAAAATGCTGCAAATTCAGACTAGACATTTAGCTTCAACCTCTCCAGCTACTTTCTCCAATTTAGGGCTCATGCATACAAACGTATTTTTTTTCCGTGGCTATTCAATTTTTTTGCGTAACTATTCACTTCAACGGGTCCGCAAAAAATATGAAAGTTACTGTGTGCATTCCGGTTTTGTATGTCTGTATTTCCGTTCTGCTAAAAAATTGAATATGTCCTATTATTGTCCGCATTACGGACAAGGATAGTACTGTTCTGTGAAGGGACAGTTGTTCCGTTCTGCAATATACGGAGTGCACACAGATGTCATCCGTATTTTTTGTGGATCCATTTTTTGCGGACCGCAAATTGCATACGGCCGCGTGCATGAGCCTTGCATAAAACAAGTCATTATAAATTTCTGTAGATTTGGCCATTGACTCTATTTTGGTGCTCACATGTGCTAGGTTAGAGCGTCTGATATGTTTCTAAAACTTGGGCTCAGTTGAAAATCAGTTGTGTAAGATGATAATTAGGGTTGAGTGAACCCGAACTGTAAAGTTCGGATTCGTACAGAACTTTAGGATTTTTGGACCCCGGACTCGAACATTTTCGTAAAAGTTCAGGTTCGTTGTTCGGCGCTTTATTGGCACTTTTTGAAAGGCTGTGCAGCAGCCAATCAACAAGGGTCATACTACTTTCCCCAAGAGGCCATCACAGCCATGCCTACTAATGACATGGCTGTGATTGGCCAGAGCAGCATGTGACCCAGGTTCTATATAAGCTTGGGTCACGTAGCGCTGCATGTCACTCTGCTGTTACAAGTGTAGGGAGAGGATGCTGCTGGACTTGTGATTTCAGGGAGAGAATATGAGAGAATCTAACTCAGCGATCTACAGACAAATTGTTGTGTGGGTGCAGGGCACTATCGTTTTACCCTTCCCTGAGGCCATTGACCAAAAATACTAACCTTTAGAATTCTGTTAGGTGGGTGGTGGCGGCGGTGGCCATTTTATGGATTCTCAGTGCACCAGCACTGCATTTGAGCTTTTGGAACATTGCAAATCACCATTTTTGGGGGGCAAACTACAACATCTGGATTAGGCACTGTGCACTGTAAGGTAGAAATACACCCATCATTTTCTGGGGTTTGAAAAACACACTTTTTTCTCCAAAAAACAGTATTTTCCAGATCTGCAAGTGTTAAATTCAAGTTTAATATATACAGCATTCATATTCTGTTAGCAAAAAAGACTTTTTGGGCAATCTACAACATCTGTATTAGCCAGCGTGCAATTTGAGCTAGAAATACACCCATCATTTTCTGGGGTTTGAAAAACACACTTATTTGACAAAAAACACTATTTTCAGTTATTGCAGCATCAGCACGTGTGAAATTACAGGCTTATATACTGCTGTCAAATTCAGTTGTCAAACCGTTGTTTGGGTTCCAAAAATTTAGTTGGCAGCCTTTGATGCAGATGTCATTGTGAGATACACCCTTAATACATTTGGGTTACATTCAGAGATTTTAAGTACCACCATTTGGGGCACCAATATTGAATTCAGGCATACACTGGTTCAGGCCCTGTGAGATACACCCTAAACATACAGGGGTTTGAATTAGGCATTTGAAATACAGCCATTTGAAATATTGCCTTTTTGTGCAAATATACATTTACTTCAGGCCTACACTGGTTCAGGGTGTGTGGGATCCCCTCTTTACATACAGGGGTTTGAACCAGGCATTTGATATACAGCCATTTGAAATACAGCCTTTTTGTGCAAAGATATATTTACTGCAGGCCTACACAGTTTCAGAACGTGCAAGATAGCCCCCTACATACAGGGGTTTGAATTAGGCATTTTAAATACAGCCTTTTTGAGCAAAGATATATTTACTTCAGGCCTACACTGATTCAGGGCATGTGAGATCCCCTCTATACATACAGGGGTTTGAATCAGGCATTTAAAATACAGCCATTTGAAATACTGCATTTTTGTGCAAAGATATATTTACTTCAGGCCTACATAGGTTCAGACCGTGTGAGATACCCCCCAACATACAGGGGTTTGAATTAGGCATTTGAAATACAGCCATTTGAAATACTTCCTTTTTGTGCAAAGATATATTTACTTCAGGCCTACACTGCTTCAGACCGTGTGAGATATCCCCTTACATATAGGGGTTTGAATTAGGCATTTGAAATACAGCCATTTGAAATACAGCCTTTTTTTGCGAAGATATATTTACTTCAGGCCTACACAGGTTCAGACCGTGTGAGATACCCCCCTACATACAGGGGTTTGAATTAGCTATTTGAAATACAGCCATTTTGTGCAAATAAATCTTTAATTGAGGCCTAGTCTGGTTTAGGCCGTGTGAGATACACCCTTTACATACTGTTGTTCTTTTTTTACTCTTAATTAAACACCCATTTAGGGCAAGATCCTAAATTCAAAATATATGAGGAGAGTGTCAAATAAGAAACGTGGCCCAGGTCGTGGTGCTGCTGGTGGAGCTCCTGTTGCAGGGAGAGGATGTGGTCGATCTGTGCCAGCTACAAGCAAAAGTGAAACCCCTTCTTAAGGTGCGAGTCGGCGACAAAACCTCCAGCGATATTTGGTTGGGCCTAATGCTGCTCTACGAATGATGAGGCCTGGACAAGTACAGGCTATAGTAGATTGGGTTGCTGACAGTAGATCCAGTTCCTTCACATTGTCTCCCACTCAGTATCCTGCTGAAAGACCATGTTGGCACCTGCAGCCGATGTCCATCAGTCTTTCACCTCACCCCCTTGCAAATCAGCCAAGCAGTCTGAGCCCCAAGTCATGCAGCAGTCTCTTCTGCTTTTTGATGACTCTGTTAGCAGGGTTTCCCAGGGCCATCCACCTAGCCCTGCCCCAGAAGTGGAAGAGATTGAGTGCACCGATGCCCAACCACTTTTTTTTCAAGATGAGTACATGGGAGGACCATCGCAGCACGTCTCGGATGATGAGGAAACACAAGTGCCAACTGCTGGGGCTTTCGAAAGCGTGCAGACCGACAATTGAATTCAGCAGAAGAGGGAGCAGGGTGCAAAAGCGGAGCGGCTGTCCTCTAGACAGTACGCCTCCTACTGCCCACCGCAGAAAGGGACCGAGCACAACAAAGCCAGCTCCAAGGAGTTCCCTGGCGTGGCAGTTCTTCAGACAATGTGCTGACGACAAGACACAAGTGGTTTGCACGCTGTGCAATCAGAGCCTGAAGCGAGGCATAAATGTTCTCAACCTGAGCACAACCTGCATGACCAGGAATTTAAGTGCAATGCACGAGCTGCAGTGGAGTAGACATCTCAAAAACCAAGAAAGGTCTCTGGCTCCTCCTGCTTCCTCTTCTGCTGCAGTTGTGGCCTCTTCATCCATCTCTGGAGTAACAGTGCCACCTGTCACCCTGCAAACAGAGGATCTGCCTGCCACACCAACACCTGGGTCACCAAGCATCTCCATAATGTCCCACTGAAGCGTTCAGCTCTCCATATCCCAAACGCTGGCGAGGAAGAGGAAGTCAGCATTTCTAAATAACTTGCTTTTGAAATGCTGTCATTCCTTCTGGTGGCGGTCATGTTACCAGTGGGTCATGTTGCAAGGTCATGTTACCAGTGGGGTTCCACAGGGATCTGTACTGGGACCAATTTTGTTTAATATCTTCATAAGTGATATTGCAAAAGGCCTCGATGGTAAGGTTTGTCTTTTTGCTGATGACACAAAGATATGTAACAGGGTTGATGTTCCTGGAGGGAAACGCCAAATGGAAAAGGATTTAGGAAAACTAGAAGAATGGTCAGAACACTGGCAACTGAAATTTAATGTGGATAAGTGCAAGATAATGCACCTGGGGCGTAAAAACCCAAGGGCAGAATATAGAATATTTGACACAGTCCTGACCGCAGTATCTGAGGAAAGGGATTTAGGAGTAATTATTTCAGAAGACTTAAAGGTGGGAAGACAATGTAATAGAGCAGCACGAAATGCCAGCAGAATGCTTGGATGTATAGGGAGAGGTATAAGCAGTAGAAAGAGTGAAGTGCTTATGCCACTGTACAGAACACTGGTGAGACCTCACTTGGAGTATTGTGTGCAGTACTGGAGGCCATATCTCCAGAAGGATATAGATACTCTAGAGAGAGTTCAGAGAAGAGCTACTAAACTAGTACATGGATTGCAGGATAAAACTTACCAGGAAAGGTTAAAGGACCTTAATATGTATAGCTTGGAAGAAAGAAGAGACAGAGGGGATATGATAGAAACTTTTAAATACATAAAGGGAATCAACTCGGTAAAGAAGGAGAGCATTTTTAAAAGAAGAAAAACTACCACAAGAGGACACAGTTTTAAATTAGAGGGGCAAAGGTTTAAAAGTAATATAAGGAAGTATTACTTCACTGAGAGAGTAGTGGATGCATGGAATAACCTTCCTGCAGAAGTGGTAGCTGCAAATACAGTGAAGGAGTTTAAGCATGCATGGGATAGGCATAAGGCTATCCTTCATATAAGATAGGACCAGGGACTATTCATAGGATTCAGATATATTGGGCAGACTAGATGGGCCAAATGGTTCTTATCTGCCGACACATTCTATGTTTCTATGTTTCTATGGAGACGGATTTTTTTAAAGGCCTTATGGTGGTGGCTGTCCCACAGTACGTCGTGCCCAGCCGCCACTACTTTTCAAGGCGAGCCATCCCTTACCTTCACAACCAAGCAGGGGACAAAATCAGGTGTGCACTGTGCAATGCCACCTGTGGCAAGGTGCACACCTGACTACGGATACGGGGACCAGTAAGCACGGTCAGGACCGTTATATCTCCATAACAGAACACTGGGTAAATGCAGTGGCGGCTGGGCCTGAGGCGGATAGCAGTTTGGAGCATGTCCGTCCACCACTGAGGATTGCAGGGCGCTTCAGTTTGCCTCCTGTTGTTTCCTCCTCCTACTCCGCTTCCTCATCCTCTACCAGCTCCTCATCTGGTCAGCGTAACACCTTCACCACCAACTTCAGCACAGCCAGGGGTAAACAACAGCAGGCAGTTTTTGAACTTATCTGTTTGGGGGACAAACCCCACACCGCGCAGGAGCTATGGACGGGCCTTGAACAACAGACCGATGAGTGGTTTGTGCCAGTCAGCCTCAAGCACGGCCTGGTGGTATGCGATAATGGGGGAAATCTCGTAGCCGCTCTGGGACTAGCCGGTTTGATGCACATCCCTTGCCTGGAGCATGTGCTGAATTTGGTGATGCAGAGATTCCTTAAAAATTACCCCGACATGTCAGAGCTGCTGCATAAAGTGCGGTCCGTCTGTGCACGCTTTCGGCGTTCTCACCCTGCTGCTGTTCACCTGTCAGAGCTGCAGTGTAACTTCGGCCTTCCCGCTCACCGCCTCATATGCGACGTGCCCACAAGGTGGAACGCCACCTTGCACAAGCTGGCCAGACTGTGCGAGCAGCAGCAGGTGATAGTGGAGTTTCGGCTGCAGCATGCACGGATGAGTCGCTCAGCAGAACAGCACCACTTCACCACTCCACGGCCTCCATGCAAGACTTGTGTTACTTGTTGCGCTGTTTTAAGTACTCCACCAACATGGCCAGTGCGATAACGCGGTTCTCAGCGTTACTAGCCCACTTCTATGCCTCCTTGAAACAACGCTCCTGGCGATGATGGAAGAGGATGTGGAACAGGAGGAGGAGGAAGAGGAATCATTTTGTAGGGTTTCCGGCCAGTCATTCTCAAGTGGCTCCAAGGGTGGGTTCCTGCATCCACATACCCAAGGTACACAATTGTCCAGCCAGGGCACAGTTCTGGAGGATGAGGAGGTGGAGGAGGAGGAACCATGTTCACAACAGGTTGGCACCCAGACCAGCTCATGGCCATCACTGGTGCGTGGATGGGGGGATACACCTCCCACAGAGGACAGCTTTTCGTTTCCTCTGGGCAGCCTTGCTCACAGGAGCGATTTACATGCTGCAGTGTCTCCGCAATGACCGCAGAGTTGCCCAAATTCTAACTTGTGCTGATTACTGGGTGCCCACGCTGCTGGATCCCTGTTACAAGGACAACGTACCATCCTTAATTCCGTCAGAGCTTGATTGTAAATCCGCGATTACAAGTGCACGCTGGTAGACCTGCTGCTGGTGGCATTCCCACCTGACAACGGGGGTACAGTGGAAGCACAAGGAGAAGGCAGAGGACGAGGAAGAGGTCGCCAACGCAGCTGGGGCACCGCCAGCACCTCAGAAGGCAGGGTTAGCATGGCCGACATGTGGAAAAGCTTTGTCAGCACGCCACAACAACCAGCACCACCAGCTGATATGAAACGTCTTAGCAGGAGGCATCAGTGTATTATCTGAACGTGTGTTTACCACGGCAAGGGGCGTCATGGCAAGCGCAGCCTCCTGTCCACAGCCAACGTGGACAAGCTAAAGTTCATTAAAATGAACCAGGCTTGGATCCCACAAGACTTGTCTGTACCTTGTGCAGAATAGACATTTATACCACCATCAAACATACATTCTTGAACTCAAGTCAAGTGCAATGATTCTTTGTTTTATTTTATTTTATTTGTCACAATATTTTTGGGGCTACCTACCCCAATAAAAAAAATAAAAAAACATTGTTGGCTACCTCCTCCTCCTCCATTGCTGCCTCCACCTACAACACCACATTCACCGCCTCCTCAAGCTCTCACTCCATAACTAACTCCTTCTCTGAGTTGCAGGTTAATAATTAGCAATTTTTAGTTATTTTATTTTATTTTAAGTTATTTCCCTATCCACATTTATTTTCAGAGCAGTTTCATGCTCTTAAGCACATTTTACTGCCTTTTACATCCCTCTAGCCTTTTCAATGACTATTTTACATTTTAATGCAAAGAAGTGCCAATTTTAGTGCCCTAAATTGAAAAAATTATTATTTTCAATTGTCGGGTGACATTTTACCATTTTTGGCATATACAAACCGCTGTGCCTGGGTGACAGGGGCCTAACTCTCTCAAAATCCTCTGTTCTATTGCTGGGTGACATGAACCCCCTTTTTGCCGTGAATGAACCCCTGCTGTGCCTGGGTGCCAGGGGCCTAAATCTCTCAAAATCCTTTGTTCTATTGTTGGGTGACATGAACCCCCTTTTGCCGTGAATGAACCTCTGCTGTGCCTGGGTGACAGGGGCCTAAATCTAGTGGATGAGGCGAGTTAAAAAAACTTTTACTTACCATTTTCCATGATCGCAGACACAAAGGATCTGGACCTAACCCGGACACGCTTGACTGCAAGGGGCCTTAATGTCAAAAGCTCAAATAACAATCCTAAGCACAAAGTATATTACTAACATTCATTTTCAAATACCACAATTAGGATTCATTTTCCATTATGAACTTTTGAATGTTTAAGTCCAGTGCAGCATGCCAATATACAATGGCTAATGCCTGAAAGTCCAGCTAATATTTGAGTCAATTGCAGAGTGCATTAACTCTTGTTAGCTCAATGTATTTATTATAGCTGACCTTTCGCCTTTTGTACTTGTTTCTTGAACTAAATAATTTAGATTTAAATAAAGGAGAGGTTACACAGTGCTGATTAGAGGTTTACAGAACTCTGTCTAAAGGGAAATGATTTCTAAAGATCACTGTAGAAAATGTTAATGGAATAACCGTCTCAATGCAGACAACTATGTTAGTGGAACAAAAATGAATTTATAGAAATAGGAAGCGTAGGCAGCTACAATTCCAATCTGGCCAATCTGTGCTCTGCATTAATGTTAGCCTCTTACAGTTCTTAATGTCACCATTTTATTTGGGCCAGAAAAATGCCCTTGAGATTTAATGATGTTCTATATAGCAAAAATTGAATTTTAACCCCATTGTCTTTTGTCATCACTGTTTTAGAGGTAGCTAAGTGCTTCTTCAAGCTTCTGTTGTAGTTATTAAAGGGAACCTGTCACCCAAAAATCGCCTATTAAGCTGTTTACAGTACCTTATAGTGCTGTATACTCGTTTCTTGATGCACTTTTTGTTCGTTTTCCCGCATGTCTGCTCATTCAGAAATCGATGTTATATTCAGCTGCTGCCCCGTGCTTCAAGTCAGGCTTGAAGTCACGGGGGCAGCGGCCTCGGCGTCTTACATGGCCCTCTCCCCGCCCCCTGCCTCTGTTACTGACAGCCGAACTCCGAATCCGGGACCGCGCTCAACGGCCGCATGCGCAGTAAAGGGCGGCAGGAGCGCGGTCCCGGCTGCCGCGCGTACTACGCGCCGTCTTACTTTCGCCGCACTGCGCATGCGCCCGACATCCTGTATCAAACGCGCCCGCGCCCGGCATCTGGGCGCGGGCGCGTTTGATACAGGATGTCGGGCGCATGCGCAGTGCGGCGAAAGTAAGACGCGCCGTCTTACTTTCGCCGCACTGCGCATGCGCCCGACATCCTGTATCAAACGCGCCCGCGCCCGGCATCTGGGCGCGGGCGCGTTTGATACAGGATGTCGGGCGCATGCGCAGTGCGGCGAAAGTAAGACGGCGCGCAGTACGCGCGGCAGCCGGGACCGCGCTCCTGCCGCCCTTTACTGCGCATGCGGCCGTTGAGCGCGGTCCCGGATTCGGAGTTCGGCTGTCAGTAACAGAGGCAGGGGGCGGGGAGAGGGCCATGTAAGACGCCGAGGCCGCTGCCCCCGTGACTTCAAGCCTGACTTGAAGCACGGGGCAGCAGCTGAATATAACATCGATTTCTGAATGAGCAGACATGCGGGAAAACGAACAAAAAGTGCATCAAGAAACGAGTATACAGCACTATAAGGTACTGTAAACGGCTTAATAGGCGATTTTTGGGTGACAGGTTCCCTTTAAAGCTCTATAGCCAGGATTGGAGGTGGCTCCAATGCCAACTGTTAACCCTTTTAACTGTCAACTGTTAACCGTCAAAGTCTATGATCACAGCATGATCAAAGTCGATTTTCCCCTCTGATTGGGTCCAAGTGATATGATTGCAGGCTGGGTAAGCCCTCTACAGTCAGCATTGAAAAACTATGCAGGACTGTAAATTCAGTAATTCATAATTATATATAATTATTAATAATTAATAACGATTAATAATAAAAGCTGGCAAAATAATAATACCGTAAGTTATATTTCCTAAAGAAATATTGCACATATTTAGTTAAAGCAAAAAACAAAACAAAAAAAAAACAACAACACTTATTTATTAGGTATCCACATAATCAAAATGACCATGGGAGTGCACATAAGCTGTTTTTTCATAAAGTATGCAAACACAACCACCACTGATGAATCGCTGGGTGGTTGTAACCATGGAAACAAGCAGCATATAATGTGATGAAAAAAATGAATTCAGCCAGCAAATATAGTAATGTGGACAATGACAATACATTAGTAAGTGCCTAATATTAACTTCCTCTACATAATAAACACTATTTGCTTAAGTGAGACAACCCCTTCAAGCTTGGCCATGCACATAAGATTAACATTGGCCATTTTAGCCAACCATTTTTAGAATAATAGCATGATGGCCAATGACAGACATCTGTGTGCTGAAAATTGTGATTGGCCAGGTTGGAAAATGTTGGCCGTTGTTGAATGAAACTACATGTGTATGTCATGATCAACTAATGATGTGCTAATTTGCTATTGTGTTAGAGGACAAAGCAGTCATAAAAAAAAGTGGGTTCCTAGTCATGCAGTTTAGCCTGACATGTTGTTAGGATCTTTCATTAGGCCTCATGCACACGACCGTTCAGTTTTTTTTCGGTCGTGCGCAAACCACAGATCCGCAAAAAACAGAAGCCGCCCGCGTACCTTCTGCAATTTACGGAATGGGCGGCCTATTGTAGAAATGCCAAAATGGACAAGAATAGAACATGTTCTATTTTTTTTTTGCGGGGCTACGGAATGGAGCAACGGATGCGGACAGCACATTGAACTGCGGCTCGGATGCGGACCCAAACAATGGCCGTGTGCATGAGGGCTAAGAATGATCCAAAGGATGTCTGATTAGCCACAATGCAATCAATCATAGTTTTATACAAAATATGGCCATCATCACTTTATAGAAGTGCATCTTTTGCAATAGCAATCACAGATTTGCACCTCAGTGGTGCAGTTATTTCTTTTAAAGTGCAGTTTAATTTTTTTATAATGTATATTTGTGCAAAAAGAAAAAAATACATTTGCCGCTCTGTGGTGCAGTAATCTGTGGTAAAGGTTTTTGTGGGGTGTTTTAGCAGAAAAATAAAAAAAATATATTTGCCACTCAGTGGTGCAGTTATTTCTTGTTAAACCTTTTGTGACGTGTATTAGCACAAAAATAAAAAATCCATTTGCCGCTCTGTGGTGCAGTAATCTGTAGTAAATGCTTTTGTGGGGTATTTTAGCGGAAAAGGAAAAAAAAATATTGTTTCTTGTTAAGACTTTTGTGACGTATATTAGCACAAAAAGAAAAAAAAATTCAATTTTCCACTCAGCGGTGCAGTTATTTCTTGTTAAGCCTTTTGTAACATTTTGTATTTGCACAAATAGAAAAAATACATTTGCTGCTCTGCGGTGCAGTAATCTGTTGTAAAGGCTTTGTGGGGTGTATTAGCAGAAAAAATATATATATTTGCCGCTCAGCGATACAGTTATCTGTATTAAAGGCTTTTGTGGGGTGTTTTAATTTATTTTTTATTTATTTGATCTAACAGTATGTCAGGCAGAAAAGTGCCAGGCCATGCACAGGGGAGTGGCAGAGGCCTAAATGTTTCTGGCACAGGACGCAGCAGAGTAAGGGGTAGTGGCAGCAGGGTCACTTCAAGAGGTCTGAGCACCCAGTCTCGGCTAGCGGTTGTGTCGTAACCAGAAACCCAGCGGTTCTTGAGAGGTCTTTGTCTCAAGTGACATCAGACACCTCCAGCCATTAGTCAGTGGGTTCGTCAGACACATCCTTTAGTTGGCATGGCCCGGGAGCAGGCCCTGTGTCCTCACCTGTCGTCAACCTGCCTCTGTCCTTTTCTGTTCCCAGAGCCACAGAAGTATTGTATGCTGTGGGCTCGGCTCCACTATACAGCGGGGACGAGGTACCAGAGGACAGTCAGCAGCTACTTCACAGCCAAGATCTGGAGGAGACATCCGCCGCTTCCTCCACTAGCAGGCAAGTGCTGACCCAGAGACAGTTGAGGAGGACATCAGTGACGTGCAGACACTACTTGATGATGATGATGTAGCTGATCGCACTTGGGAGATGGGTGACGAAGGGGCTTCATCATCATTGGGAGAAGAGGGTGGAAGCTTGCGCGAGAGCCAGCAAGTCGCTAGCGTGGCCGGGTGGCAGCAGGGTGGCAGCAGAGAGCGGTCGGGAGCCAAACATGCCTGGGATAGACCACCCACTTCGCGGGAGCCTACCTGCCAGTGAAGTAGTGGTGCAGGGGTTTACGGAGGCAGCATTAAGTTGGGGGTAGCAGTAATGTTGGGGGTAAAAATCACCTACTCTGCGATGTGTCTTTTTTTTTTTAAGCCACCGGAGGAGGTAAACGTGGCCATATGTAAAAGCTGTGGGCAGAAGGTAAAGCGTGGCAATGGTGCCAATGTTGGCACTACAGCCCTGTGTCAACATATGCAGTGTCGCCATAAAGTGGTTTGGAAGAACCGTGGCTCTGATTTGGTAATCCAGCCTGCCGTATTAACCGCTGCATGACCCACTGGCACGCACCCGGTTTCAGGCAGTCAAGGCACTGAAACGATTGCCAAGAGACAGAACGCGTGAACTCATCCAGTGGTGCACAAGCTGAATGTGCGCCTGTCCAAGTTGCTGCTGCTGCAGTCCCTCCCTTTCCAAGTGGTAGACTCTGCACCTTTCAGAGAACTGATGGCTTGCGCCGAGCCGAGGTGGAGAACCCCAAGCCATCATTTTGTTGCCCAAAAGGCAGTACCACCCCTGCACACACATGTAGAACAGAAGGTGGGCCAGTCCTTGAGCCTGTCGGTGTCCGCCAAAGTGCACAGCAGCGTCAACGTGTGGAGCTATACCTACGGTCAGGGACAAAACATGTCCTTTATAGGTGAATTTGGTTCCTGCAGACCTACACCCATCAGCAACTTGGCCAGGTGACGCTGCATTAGCCTCCACATTTCCACACCATTGGTCCAGCGACAGAGTCCACCTCTGCCTCCTCATCCTCCGCCATGTCCTCAGCTTCCACTGTAGGGACAATTTACAGTGCCCCTCCAGAATACCACATTTGCAGGGAACGGCGGTGTCACACAGTTCTGCACTTCACTTCCCTGGGTGAATGGAGTCAGCAACAGTCGAATCCTGGCTTTCTCAGTAACAACTGAAAATCAGAACCATTGTGACCGACAATGGGAAGAACATTGTGTTGGTGCTGCATCAAGGAGGGATGAGCCATGCGCCATACATAACATTCAGTTCCTGAAGTCTTCCACCCATCTGCAAGACATCATAAAAATAGCCAGGAAACTTTGCATGCACTCTTACACCCTCCTTGAGCTGCAGTGACAGACCAGCATCCCCCAACATAGGCTGATATCAGTATCCACCCGTTTGAAGTCTACCATCCATATGTTGGACGGACTGTACGAACAGAGAAAGGCCATAAATGATTTCCTGATTATCCAAGCGGACAGGAGTACTGCCCTGTGTAACTTCAATGTCAGCCAGTGGCAGATCATGCGTGACACCTGCCTTTTGCTCAGGCCCTTTGAGGATGCCACATTATTTGTCAGTCGCCAGGACTACGGGATGAACAACGGCATTCCACTGCTCCATGGCCTGGAACAGATGCTGCTAAATCTGGCTGGTCAGGGGACTGGAGACGTGGCACCTAGATCTCATAGCCACATCAGCCCTGTGGGGGCTAAACTGGAGGAGGAGGAGGAGGACTTTGGAGCACAAACAATGTGTAGTGAAATGGGTGGTTTTTATACACAGGTGACAGGAGAGGAGGAGTAGGAGCCAGAGGAGCAAGAGGGAGATGAGGAAGATGAGGCAGATGACCCAGGCACACCATGACAGTATACAGTGGAGATGGAGGCAGGGAGTCCCTTCGAGTCACTTGCAAAAATGGCCCACTGCATGCTCCCTTGCTTGGGTAGTGACAGCCAAATTGTCCCCATTCGGCAGAGGGATGACTTCTGGCTCTCCAGTTTGTTGGACCCTTGCTACCGGTACAAAATGGGGGCCTTTTTTACACCTGCTGAGAGGCAGGACAAACTCAACTGCGTTAGAGACATCCTATGTAGTCAGATGGCCGCTGCCTATCTGCGCCATTGTCCATCCTCTTGCAGGTCTGACCTCTGCACTCACGTTCCATGGCTGCTGGGGACGGGTGGGGTGGCAGGAGCAGTACCAGCTCCATCAGCAGTAGCCTGAGTCTAGATTCGCTGATGAGCAGCTTTCTTTACCCACATAGTGAAGAAACTACTCACAAGCAGCTAGACATAGAGCAGAACCTGAACCAGCAGGTGGTGGCATACTTGGACAGCACCCTGCCACCCTAACTTGAAGATCCACTGGAGTACTGGGCAGTCAAAGTGGATTTGTGGCTGCAACTGGCCGAGTTTGCCCTTAAAAAAAACTGTCCTGCCCGGCTAGTAGTGTGGCATCAGAGCGGGTGTTTAGTGCGGCGGGGGCCATAGTAACCCCAAGAAGAACTCGCCTGTCCACCCAAAATGTGGAGAGACTGACCTTTGTCAAGATGAATCAGGTGTGGATCAGCCAGGATTTCCATCCACCATTTCCTGATGCATCAGACTAGATCACCCATGGTGCCCCACTAACACTTTGACAAAAGAGACTGGTTTCTTCTGGCTACCTGCCTCTGCTACTATTCTGATGATGCCATCCGCCTGATGCCACACATCTGATGCCAAGTGCTCCTTCTTTCACCCACCTTTTCAACGGGTACTGGTATTGCCACCCATCTTCACTCTATGTCACCTTGCCACTCTGTGTCCTCCTGATGCAGCCGCCACCTTCAGGCTTCTTCCCTGAGGCAATTCTGTGACTGCCACCATGCTGCTCCTCCCACAACTCTATGTCACCTTGCCAATCTGTGGCCTTCTCATGCTGCTCCTACCTCCAATCTACCACCTTGTCACTCTGTGGCCTCCTAATGCTGCTGTCACCTCTACACTGTGTCATTATGCCACGCTGTGGTCTGCTCATGATGCTGCCACCTCCACACTCAGTCATTGGGCCACTCTGTGGTCTCCTGATGCTGCCGCCACCTCCAGACTCTGTCACTGTGCCACTCTGTGGCCTTCTGATGTTGCCGCCACCTTCTGTCATTGGGCCACTCTGTGGTCTCCTCATGCTGCCACCACCTTCAGACTCTGTCATTGTGCCACTCTGTAGACTCGTGATGTTGCCGCAACCTACACACTCTGTCATTGGGCCAATCTGTAGACTCATGATGCTGCCGTCACCTCCAGACTTTGTCATTGGGCCACTCTGTAGTCTCCTCATGCTACTGCCAACTCTACACTCCTGATGCTGCCGCCAACTCCCCACTCTATCATTGGACGACTCTGATGTCTGCTCATGCTACCGCCACCTCCACACTCTGTCATTGGGCCTCTTCATGGCCTCCTGATGCTGCCATCACCTCCAGACTCTGTCATTGGGGCACTCTGTGGTCTTGTGATGCTGCCCGACCTTGAGACTTTGGGCCACTGTCATTGGGCCACTGTGTGGTTTCCTCATGCTGCCACCTCCTCCACATGCTGTTATTGGGCCACTCTGTGGTCTCTTCATGCTGCCGCCACTTTCTGACTCCTGATGCTGCTACCAACTCCACGCTCTGTCATTAAGCCATTCTGTGGCCTCCGGATGCTGCCATCACTTCCACACTCTGTCATTGGGCTACTTTGTCGTCTCCTCATGCTGCTGACACCTCCACAGTCTGTCATTGTGCCACTCTGTAAACTTGTGATGCTGACAACACCTCCAGACTCCTTCCTTGTGGCAATCTGTGATCTCCTCATGCTGCCGCCACCTTCAGACTTTGTCATTAGGCCACTCTGTGGCCTTCTGATGCTGCTGTCACCTCTACAATCTGTCATTAGGCCACTCTATAGACTCCTGATGCTGCCTCAACCTTCAGGCTCTGTCATTGGACCACTATCCTGGACTCCTCATGCTGCCGTCACCTTCAGACTCTGTCATTGTGCCACTCTGTGGCCTCCAGATGCTGCCGTCACCTTCAGACTCTGTCATTGGGCCACTCTGTGCTCTCTTGATGCTTCCACCACCTCCAAACTCTTACTTTTGGCCAGCCTCTGTCATTGGGCCACTATCCTGGACTCCTCATGCTGCCGTCACCTTCAGACTCTGTCATTGGGCCACTCTGTGGTCTCCTTATGCTGCCACCACCTTCAGACTCTGTCATTGGGCCACTATGTAGCCTCCTGATGCTGCTACCACCTACACGCTCTGTCATTGAGCCATTCTGTGGCCTCCTGATGCTGCCGGCACCTCTAGACTCTGTCATTTGGCCAATCTGGTGTCTCCTCATTCTACCACCACCTCCACACTATATCATTGGGCCACTATGTGGTCTCCTCATGCTGCCGTAATCTTCTGACTGTCATTGTGCTGCTCTGTGGCCTCTTGATGCTACCATCACCTTCAGTCTCTGTCCTTATGCCACTCTGTGGTCTCCTCATGCTGCCGCAACCTACACTCTCTATTATTAAGCCACTCTGTGGCCTCCTGATGCTGCTGCCGCCACCTTCAGACTTTATCATTGGGACACTCTGTGGTCTCCTCATGCTACCACCATCTTCTAACTCTGTCATTTAACCACTCTGTGGCCTTCTGCCGCCATCCTCTGACTCTGTTATTGGGCCACTTTATAGCCTCCTGATGCTGCCGCTACCTCCACATTTTGTCATTGTGCCACTTTATGACCGTCAGATGCTGCCATCACCACCACACTCTGTCATTGTGCCACTTTGTAGACTCCTGATGTTGCTGACACCTCCAGTCTCTGTACTTATGCCACTCTGTGGTCTTCTCATGCTGCCGCCACCTACACTCTCTATGATTAATCCACTCTGTGGCCTCCTGATTCTGCCACCACCTTCAGACTCTGTCATTGGGCCACTATGTGGCCTCCTGATGGTGCCGGCACCTCCAGACTCTGTCCTTTGGCCAATCTGTCATCTCCTCATGCTGCCACCACCTCTACACTTTATCATTGGGCCACTCTGTGGTCTCCTCATGCTGCTGCCACCTCCACACTCTTTCTTTGTGCCACTTTGTAGACTCCTGATGCTGCCGACACCTCCAGTCTCTGTCCTTATGCCACTCTGTGGTCTCCTCATGCTGCCGTTACCCACACTCTCTATCAATAAGCCACTCTGTGGCCTCCTAATGCTTCCACCACCTTCAGACTCTGTCACTGGGACACTCTGTAGCCTCCTGATGCTGCTGCCACCTTCAGACTTTGTCATTGTGTCACTCTGTGGTCTTGTGATGCTGCCCCCACCTTTAGACTCTGTTATTGGGCCACTCTATGGTCTCCTCATGCTGCTGCCACCTTTTGACAATGTCCTTATGTCATTCTGTGGTCTCCTTATGCTGCCTTTACCTACACTCTCTATCATTAAACCACTCTGTAGACTTCTGATGCTGCCAACACCTCCAGACTATGTATAACGAGTGAATCTGGACCGCACATCCTCAATACTATGCTTTTGATATAACAACTGTTTTTAGCATAATAAAACATGGATTTTCAGCATAATATTAATAAATATAACCTTTTGCTATGCACTAAAAGGAGGCATTAATATACAGTTTGATTAAAGAGCATAGTCCCACTTACCGCAACATGGTTGCCTCTTCAAGTGGGGACCTACTCTAACTTTAGCGCGGCACTGCACAGCGACCACCGACACCTCCACACTGCGCCAGTAGGCAACAGGACCCAGTGGCCACACAGCACCCTCACTGTGCGGCGAAGCCACCACGGCCCTGGGTCCCATCGCTCCACCAGCACAGCACAAAAGCAGCAATGGCCACCACTCAGCACCGCATAATGTGAACAGGTGTAAAAGGCTAACCTGTTCACAAACTCTCAGGAACTCCAACTGAGAGATGGTAGGAATTTATAGACCCTTAGCAGACTCCCTCCGATTAAAAACACCTGGGCCAAATGGGAGGAGTGCTGATCCAGAATTGGGGAAAAAAAGAACAAGACAATAAATATAACGACTGAGAGTGAATCTGGACCGCACATCCTCAATACTATGCTTTTGATATAACAACTGTTTTTCAGCATAATAAAACATAGCACCTCCAGACTATGTCCTTGTGCCACTCTGTGGTCTCCTCATACTGCCACCACCTTCAGACTTTGGCAGTTGGCCACACTGTGGCCTCCTTATGCTGCTGTCACCTCTACACTCTGTCATTGGGCCACTCTGTAGATTCCTAATGCTGCCTCCACCTCCAGACTCTGTCATTGGGCCACTATCCTGGTCTCCTCATGCTGCTGCCACCTCCAGACTCTGTCATTGGGCCAGTCTTTGGTCTCCTCATGCTGCCGCCACCTCCACACTCAGTTATTGGGCCACTCTGTGGCCTCCTGATGCTACTGCCACCTTCAGACTTTGTTATTGCGCCAGTCTGTGGTCTCCTCATGCTGCCATCACCTCCACACTCTGTCATTGGGCCACTCTGTGGTCTCCTTATGCTGCTGACACCTCCAGACTATGTGCTTGTGCCACTCTATGGTCTCCTCATACTGCCACCACCTTCCAACTCTGTCATTGGGCCACTCTATGGTCACCTCATGCTGCCGCCACCTTTAGACTGTGTAATTGTGCCACTTTGTAGACTTTAAATTCTGCCGCCACCTCCAGACTCTTTGTGCCACTTTGTGGCCTCCTGATGCTCCCGCCACCTTCAGACTCTGTCATTGGGCCACTTTATGCTCTCCTCATACTGTTTCCACTTCACCACTGTGTCATAGAACCACTCTGTGGCCTTCCCATGCTGTTCCCACCCTCCCTACTTCATGACTGGTCCACTATTTTGGCTTTTGGCCTCGCTGACATCATAATTTATTTGACCTTTCCTCTGATCTATCAGAAGGAAGGAAAAATGAGACGCACAATGGATCCTGTCTGTGTAGCAGCTGTAATGCCTGTTTGGTCCCATCAAAATTGGTTTATGATTGGTAGTCTAAAGAATGAGTGGGTACAAAACACAGAAGACATGCAAATATTCAGTTTACATTTCATTGTGTTTTGGATCCACTCATGTTTTTTTGGGGCATTAGCAATACTGATGTATTATTGACCAAATGCTGACCGAGGGAAGGTGGAAGCTGGACAGACAGGATCCGTTTTTTGGGGGGTTATTGTTCTGATGGAGCAGAGGAAGGGTAAATAATCAGTGACGTCAACACAAACTTACTGTTGACACCCTCTCCACTCTATCCGGGGGGGTCTACTTGCATCACCGTTTAATAGAACAGGTTCTGATAACATCTATGTGGAATTAGCTGGTGCTGTCAGGACCCTGTCCTTACAGCAGATGAGTCTGTGGACACAGAACACTGCCCTAGCTAACGCTTTCCCTATTAGATCAGCAGCAGCTACACTCTCCCTCCTCTCACTAAGAAAGCAGCTTCCAAATGAATCTAAAATGGATGCTGTCCAGGAGGTGGGAGGTTCTGGGAGGGAGGGTCTGCTGCTGATTGGCTGGAATGTGTCTGCTGACTGTGAGGTACAGGGTCAAAGTTTGCTCAATGATGATGTATAGGGGGCGGACCGAACATCGCATATGTTCGCCCGCCGCGGCGAACGCAAACAAGCCATGTTTGCCATGAACTGTTCGCCGGCGAATAGTTCGGGACATTACTAGTGTAAAGTAGAACTGGGTTATTTTCCCATAGCAACCAATCAGATTCCATCTTTCATTTTCCAAAGGAGATATAAAAAATTAAAGGTGGAATCTGATTTGTTGCTATGGGCAAATAAGCCAGTTCTAATCTACCCTAGTTTGATAAATTACCCCATTAGTTTTTGTTTATGCTATATATTTTCCTTATAAACTGATTCAATATTGTTCAAATATGTTCAGCGGCCCACTGCCAGCATCTGGGGTATCCCTTGCCTCTTATGAGGTTTCTAAGAAATATGTCCCTCTTATAAATCAAGTAAACATGACACCAGTTGCAGTTAAGCAATGAGGACATGGAATCCCCTTTGTAGATGGTAGTGTTGGTACCCAGGGTAGGATTGCCAGAGTGGTGTAGAGTGGCTTACGCTCTCTGAAGGTGTTGTATGCACGTGTCACAGTGCTCTTACCTGGATATCCTTCGACCCCAGATGTGGTGTAGTCCGAAGCAAGTGCAAAAGGGATGAATAACTTGGATGATGAAGGAATAATTGAGTCCAGACTTTGTGAGAATGTTGAACACAACTTTACTTTGCATAAACGATAATCAAAACAGTTTCCAGACTTTATCTTGGTCATCAGCAGGTATTGGCTTATTCTGTCAGGCAAACATTTCTGCAACAATCTCTGCTCTGCTATGCTAGCTGGAGTAAATAGGAACTTCTCCTCTTCTACTGGAACTTAGTTAGTGGTCTGTCTCTTACTTTAATCCTAGGAACTTCTTGTCCTGGCTTTGAGTACCTCAAGTTTTAGCTTCAGCTTGGATGAAGGCAATGCAAGCCCAGGATGGGACAAGCAACCATTTAGACTTTAGAGCCAGAGCTCTGCTGGCCAACACGCAACCTGAGGAGGGTAGGCTAGACTGCTCATTAACTAACTCCTTCCTCTCTAAATAGGGCTGGAATGGAACTAGAAGTTCCTCTCCAGAGAAACTATCTCTGCACAGATTTGCTTCCACCTGCTGGTGAACCAGGCACATTACATGCTAACATTGTTTTATAAGGAATAAATATGCACATTATTCAGGGATGACACAAAATACATTCTGGTGACATAAGTTAGCATATTGGAGACAGTAGCAAGGTGGCAAAGAGTGGTAATGGCACTTTAGCTCATTACATATGCATCTAGAGGGCAAATCTGGGCCTTGCCAAATAAGGCTACTTTTACACTTGCATTCAGAGCGGATCCGTCTGAGACAGATCCGCTCATATAATGCAGACGGTGGATCAGTTCAGAACGGATCCGTCTGCATTATATTGTAAAAAAAAAATCTAAGTGTCAAAGTAGCCTCAGACGGATCCGTCCAGACTTTACATTGAAAGTCAATGGGGGACGGATCCATTTGAAAATTGAGCCATAGTGTGTCATATTCAAACGCATCCGTCCCGATTGACTTACATTGTAAGTCTGGACGGATCCGTTTGCCTCCGCACGGCCAGGCGGACACCCGAAAGCTGCAAGCAGCGTTCAGGTGTCCACCTGCTGAGCAGAGCGAAGGCCAAACGCTGCCAGACTGATGCATTCTGAGCAGATCCGCATCCACTCAGAATGCATTAGGGCTGGACGGATGCGTTCGGGGCCGCTTGTGAGAGCCTTCAAACGGAACTCACAAGCGGACACCCGAACGCTAGTGTGAAAGTAGCCTTAAATGATAGAATACCTTTTAACCTGTAAAAATTTTGCAATGTAACAGTCAAAGCACTACCAGACGATTGAAAAATGGTGGTAAGCAATCTTCTAAATTCTTTTCATTTGCTTTGTGCCTCAAAAATGTTCTTCTCTGTAATTTATACACCTCATTTTTTAATTCATCAGTCAAGAACACTTTTCTATCATCATCTATCCAATTTTTATGGTCTTTTGCCAATTATAATCCTTTTATTAACCAGAGTTTAGCTTTTCTGATAAAAATTTAATACTGTACTAACACTCAGTTATACATTTGTATTAGCAAGATAAACATATGATAAATGTCAACAATTTGCTAAAAGTCAGTTAATATTCATGAAATAAAATGTACAATGGATTAGCTTCCTCTGACAGATGATAGCTGCTTCCTCACTCATACACTTAATAATGGCTATGGAGTTTCAAAACAATAGTTTGGAATGCTTTCTCATGACCTTGTCAAACGTAAAAGCTCAGAGACTTCCTGCCCACCTCTTATGACATAATGATTATAGAGAACAATGTTTAAAACAATATGTTCCATATTATTATGCTGTCTGTCACTGCTGAAAAAGCCATTGTCAAGTTTGCTATGCTGTAGATTCACATTTATAAAAATGAAACTAATGCTTCTCAGCTAGCACAGAATTTTTTTCATACATGTACAATTTCCTACTAAAACATCTAAAATATTTCAGGGTAATTATACAAAAACTGCTGTGGAACAATAAAAACTAAAAAAAAAAAAAAACTAAACATTCTGTAATTCTATCTGAACTATGTAACATATATACAGTGCTATAGGCTGTCTGCACACATGTCCTTTTAGCCATGACAGCAATGAGGGATGATATGTCAGAGTTGCAAAAGGGGATGATTACTGGCTTTTGGGCCAAGGATGGAAGTATTTCTGAAACTGCACAATTGTGAACTGTTCGCATGCTGCAGTGGTGAAAGTGTATCGTGAGTGAGCTTCAGCTACGAAGATGAACAATGATGGACCTAAGTACTACAGTGAAGCAGATTACCACCAAAATTAACCAGGGGGACTACCAGACTTGTGCATAAAACAGTTCAGCGCTCCTTACTGCATGTGGGGCTCTGAAGCAGACAGATGGTCACTTTGCTAACATAGTAATATCAGCAGAAAAGTATTTGATTTTTGTGCTAGTATCATTATTTGGACCTCCAGTGATTGGCAATGAGTCATGTTTTCTGCTTCATCAAACGGATGGATGTCGGTGTGTTGAGAAATATCAGTAAACAAATACCCTGCAACTATTTATGGAAGAACACAAGTTGGTGGTGGCAGGAATGTTTTCATGGCATTCTCTGGGCCCACTGATCCATCTGGAAGGCACTCTCACTAATTTGATTGGCTCCCTGGGACAGATGGGATCTTTCAGCAAGACAATGCAACATGTCACATGGCTAGAAATGTCCGACATTGGTCAGAAGAACATGGCCAAGACTTCCAAGTAGTATCCTGGCCCACTTATTCCCCAACTTAAACCCATTTGATCACCTGTTGAGAATAGAGATGAGAGAATCGAATCCCACAAAGTGGAATTCGATCTGAATTTCAGAATAAATTAGATTTGCCGGAAGCCAAATGTTCTCGTGCTTTGTGTTAGTGAATCGATTTAACCTGAAATAGTGTAAAAAAATAATCATACTTAACTCCTCAGTTTGCTCACGACGGGCCACCAGCCGCCATCTTGATTGAAGATCTCGACCAAAATCCTGTGCGTGGCGACTAGAGATGAATTAATCAAAGCTGCTGTAGTGGAATTTGATCCGAATTTCAGGAATTATTCGATTAGCGCCGAATCCGAATTTCCTCACGCTTTGTGTTAGCGAATCAAATTTTTTCCTAAAATGGCTGCTGCACGTGTGAGGACATGGATCAAGGAACTCTGGGAAGGCGTGATCACCCATAATGCCATGCATGCAGCCAATCAGCAGCCAGTCAGCTGTCACGGTCCCTCAGGTGACTGATGTCAGGAGATCATGGAGACTGGCTGAGGAATCTAACAAACTCCTTGATTTCTCTTGATTCAGTGTTTATAGGATTAATGACCACTTTCCTTGTCTCAGCTGTTGCTCAGTAGTCATCACTTCTACCCTTTATAATCTGACCCCACCCTCCCTTCTGAATATGCGGTAGATTGCTTCATTTTGTTTTGGAAAAAGCTGGAGTGTGGTTCTCCCTGAGTTCCTGCTCATCCTTCTACAACAGAAGCTAAGTGTCTCACTTGTTTGTATTTTGTATTTTTCCCTTGGTTGTGGTTACTAGGCCTCAGAGAGACGCTTGTTCCTTAATCTTGGAAGGAATGGGTTGTCTCAGCCCTGCCAATATCTTTAGGACTCCTCAGGGTCTCCAGGGCTTCCAGGTTCCTGTGTATGGACATTTCTTTCTTCAAGTGGTGCCCATACGGTTTGGAGTCAGGGCCAGGAGTAAGGTTCTTTAGATGGTGACCCTTTCCCTTCCCTAGCATTAAGGCCTAGTGGCTTTTCCCTCCCCCCGGTTGTCGGTTTAGCATTTACTCCTTTACCTCATCCGTGACATAATCTACCGCCATAACCGTCATTTTTTGTTCAGGTCAGTACAGCTATGGATTATATGTCTGCACTGGTCGAACACATGCAAGGGCTGTCTTTGGAGGTGTCTTTCTGCCCTGCCCTTTCACTAGACCTTGGTTCCTCTGCCAGAACCTCATTTTCTATCCCGTCACCATGAATGTTTTTCTTTTAGGGGTCACTACTCCCCTATAAAGAAACTTTGGTAACTGTACACAATTGTCGGTATATACATACCTATACCAGTCTGATTATAAATAAAGGTATTTTTAAAAGTCACATTCTTTACTCTATGAGATTCACTCTAAAACTACTGTGACAGAGTATTTTGGTAAAAAATCCTAATGTTTGGCAGTAATTTCAAACATAACCCTACCATCAACTGGCAAGCGAGACACATTCTTGATTGGAGTGATTTTTGCATGGACAACTGTCTTAATATGTCTTTCTCTGTAGTCACCACTAAAACTGTACCCTAAATTTTCTGATGTGTTTTCTAAGAGTGGTAACCAGGAGTTACACCCGCATCGGGAGTATGATTGTCATGTCAATCTTATTCCTGGAGCTAAACTGCTCAAATCTCGGTTGTTTGGAGCCAGAAAGAAAGGCTATGCAAGAGTATATCTCGAGAGCTTGGTGAAAGGTCATATCAGATCATCCAAATCCCCAGTGGCTCCTGAGTTTTTCTTTGTAAAAAAAAAAAAAAAAAGATGGTACCCTTAGACCATGTCTGGACTTCCGTGAGCTCAACGGTATTGCCGTCTGTGATCCTTACCCCCTTCCTTTCATTCCGGATTTGTTTAATCAAATTGTCGGTGCCAAGGTGTTCGCTAAATTAAATCTGAGGGGGGGGCATATAATTTGGTAAGGAACAAAGAGGGGTACGAATGGAAGACAGCCTTTAATACCCCTGAGGGTCATTTTGAGAATCTGGTCATGCCTTTTGGGTTAGCCAATGCTCCAGCGGTATTTCAACACTTATGACCAAAGTTGACCAGACACCTGGATGCTCGGGTTCGATGGGTTCGGCCGAATTTCACAAAAAAGTTAGAGTTCAGGACCCGAACTTGACTTGAACTTTCTATGTTCTTTTCTGCTCCTACCATGGTGATCACATTTAGCGGCGAATCAGGGTTCCATGCCGGAGAGGGAGCGTGGGAAAGGGAGACCACATCCAAGGGAGGTCAATGTATGAAAATAAATGTGATCAAGCGGAAATCTGGGACAAATTAATGAAGCTGAAGCTTCCAAGTAAATGAAGGGGTGCGCGGCAATTACCCATTCCTGACTCGAGGAGGTAGTGACGATAAATAATACATAACTCTTAAGATGCCTGGTTATTGGAATAATTAACGTGACATCCACGATTAATTTGAATATCTTCTCTATTAACTTTCAATGTTCTTTACTAAGCCCACCATGTTGATCACGGTTAAGGGCGAATCAGGGTTCCACGCTGGAGAGGGATCGTGAGAAATGGAGACCACATCCAAGGGAGGTCAATGGCTCCAATGTGATCGAGCTGATATGTGGGACAAGTTGTTAAAGTTGAAGCATGAAATGAAAGGAAGGGGCACGCGTCAATTAAAGAAAATTTTTGAAATGTATTTTCCTGTCCACTAGGTAGAGCAGGGGTATATCATAGACAAAAATTGGTGAATGTCACCCAAAAATGTAACAGATAAATTATTGAAATGACATAAAATAAAATAAGTTAAAATAAAAAAATTATCTTGCTGTATGAGGTGGAGGTCCATATGGAGTAGGAGGTTGAAAAAGTGGTAGACGTAGCAGTGTAAGTGGAAGAGGATGAGGTAGCCAACACTGGTTTTTGGTTGAATGTTTTTATATTCATTTTATTTATATTTTTTAAATTGGGCTACTCCCCAAAAGAGCGTGAAATATCAAAAATACAACAATGAGCAATTGCGCTGTAGTAGTACAATGGCTGGGCAAGGCCGGTATACATGTCTATTCTGCACAAGGTAAGGACAAGTCCTGTGGGATCTATGCCTAATTCATTTTAAAGAACGTCAGCTTGTCCATATTGGCTGAGGACAGGCGGCTGCGCTTGTCTGTGATAACGCCCACTGCCGTGCTAAACATATTTTCAGACAATACACTGGCTGCTGGGCAGGCCAGCACCTCCAAGGTGTAAAGGGCAAGCTCAGGCCATGTGCCCAATTTGGAGACCCAGAAGTTGAAGGGGGCAGACCCGTCATTCAGTACGTGTAGGCATGTGCACACATACTACTCCACCATGTGGCGTGCTGGCAAAGCTTTTCCACATTTCGGCCATGCTAACCCTGCCTTCTGAGGTGCTGGCAGTGCCACAGCTGCGTTGGCGACCTCTTCCTCGTCCTCTGCCTTTACCTTGTGCTTCCACTGTGCCCCCACTGTCAGGTGGGAATACCACCAGCAGCATGTCTACCAGCGTGCGCTTGTACTCGCGCATCTTACGATTACGCTCCAGTGACGGAATTAAGGACTGTACGTTGTTATGGGGATCCAGCAAAGTGGCCACCCAGTAATCAGCACAAGTTAGAATGTGGGCAACTCGGCGGTCATTGTGGAGACACTGCAGCATGTAATCGCTCATGTGTGCCAGTCTGCCCAGAGGCAATGAAAAGCTGTCCTCTGTGGGAGGTGTATCATCTGTATCCTCTGTGTGCCACCCTGCTGTGAACATAGTTCCTCCTCCATCTCCTCCTTCTCATCCTCCACCTCGTCATCCTCCAGAACTGTTCCCTGGCTGGACAATTGTGTACCTTGGGTTTGTGGGTGCAGGAACCCACCCTCAGAGGCACTTGGGAATGACTGGCCGGAAACCCTACAAAATGATCCCCCTTTCTCCTCCTCCTCCTGTGCCACATCGTCTTCCATCATCGCCAGGAGCATTTTTTCAAGGAGGCACAGAAGTGGGATACTAACGCTGAGAACTGTGTTATCGGCACTGGCCATGTTGGTGGAGTACTCGAAACAGTGCAACAGGGAACACAGGTCTTGCACGGAAGCCCAGTCATTGGTCGTGAAGTGGTGCTGTTCCACCGAGCGACTCACCCGTACGTGCTGCAGCTGAAACTCCACTATTGCCTGCTGCTGCTTGCACAGTCTGGCCAGCATGTGCAAGGTGGAGTTCCACCTTGTGGGCACGTCGCATATGAGGTGGTGAGCGGGAAGGCCGAAGTTACGATGCAGCGCTGACTGGTGAGCAGCAGCAGGGTGAGAATGCCGAAAGCTCGTACAGACGGCCCGCACTTTATGCAGCAGCTCTAACATGTCGGGGTAATGTTTAAGGAATCTCTGCTCCACCAAATTCAGCACATGCACCAGGCAAGGGATGTGCGTCAAACCGGCTAGTCTCAGAGCTTCTACGAGATTTTGCCCATTATCGCACACCACCAGGCCGGGCTTGAGGCTGACTGACACAAACCACTCATTGGTCTGTTGTTCAATGCCCGTCCACAGCTCCTGTGCGGTGTGGGGTTTGTCCCCAAACAGATACGTTTTAAAACTGCCTGCTGTCGTTTACCCCTGGCTGTGCTGAAGTTGGTGGTGAAGCATTTCAAATGCGAGTAATTTTGAAATGCTGACATTCAGGGCTAGGGATCGCGGGTGGGTAGGGGGGTACTTCCTCTTCCTCTCTAGCGTTTGGGAGATGGAGAGCTGTACGACTTTGTGGGACATTGTGGAGATGCTTGGTGACCCAGGTGGTGGTGTTGCTGGAAGATCTGCTGTTTGCGGGTTGCCAGGTGGCACTGTCACTCCAGAGGTGGATGAAGAGGCCGAGACTGCAGCAGAAGAGAAAGCAGGAGGAGCCAGAGACCTTTCTTGGTTTTTGAGGTGTCTACTTCACTGCAGCCCGTGCTTAGCACTTAAATTCCTGGTCATGCAGGTTTTGCTCAGGTTGAGAACGTTTATGACTCGCTTCAGGCTCTGATTGCCCAGCATACAAACCACCCGTGTCTTGTCGTCAGCACATTGTCTGAAGAACTGCCACACCAGGGAACTCCTTGGAGCTGGCTTTGATGTGCTCGGTCCCTTGCTGCGGTGGGCAGTAGCAGGTGTACTGTCTAGGGGACGGCCGCTTCGCTTTTGCACCCTGATCCCTCTTCTGCTGTGCTGGTGGCTCTGTGCAACCACCGCCTCTTCCTCCGAACTACATAGGTCACTGGCATGACCTTGATTCCATGTGGGGTCAAGGACCTCATCGTCCTCCACATGATCTTCGACCCAGTCTTCACCCCTGCCTTTCTTGTCCATCTGCACACTTTCAAAAGCCCCAGCAGTTGGCACCAGTGTTTCTTCATCATCCGAGACATGCTGCGATAGTCCTCCCATGTACTCATCTTGAAAGATAAGTGGTTGGGCAGCGATGCACTAAATCTCTTCCACTTCTGGGGCAGGGCTAGGTGGATGGCCCTGGGAAACCCTGCTAGCAGAGTCATCAAAAAGCAGAAGAAACTGCTGCATGACTTGGGGCTCAGACTGCTTGGCTGATTTGCAAGGGGGTGAGGTGAAAGACTGATGGACATCGGCTGCAGGCGCCAACTGTGGTCTTTCAGCAGGAGACTGGATGGGAGACAATGTGAAGGTACTGCATCCACTGTCAGCAACCCAATCTACTATCGCCTGTACTTGTTCAGGCCTCACCATTCGTAGAGCCGCATTAGGCCCGACCAAATACTGCTGCAGGTTCTGTCGCCTACTCTCACTTGTGCGAGTAGCTCGCACAGATCGACCATGTCTTCTCCCTGCAACAGGAGCTCCACCAGCAGCACCATGACCTGGGCCACGTCCCTTATTTGACGCTCTCCTAATGTTTCTCAAATTTAGGATCTTGCCCTAAATGGGTGTTTAATTAATGGTAGAATAGAACGACAGTATGTCTGAACCGGCCTGAACCAGACTAGGCCTCAATTAAAGATGTATTTGCCCAAAATGGCTGTAATTCAAGTACCTGAATCAAACCCCTGTATGTAAAGGGTGTATCTCACACGGCCTGACCCACAGTAGGTCTCAATTAAAGATGTATTTGCCCAAAATGTCTGTATTTCAAATGCCTGAATCAAACCCCTGTATGTAAAGGGTGTATCTCACACGGCCTGACCCACATTAGGCCTCAATTTAAGATTTATTTGCCCAAAATGGCTGTATTTCAAATGCCTGAATCAAAACCCTGTATTTAAAGGGTGTATCTGACATGGCCTGACCCACAGTAGGCCTCAATTGAAGATTTCTTTGCCCAAAATGGCTGTATTTCCAATGCCTGAATCAAACCCCTGTATTTAAAGGGTGTATCTTACACTGTCTGACCCACTGTAGGCCTCAATTAAAGATTTGTTTACCCAAAATGGCTGTATTTCAAATACCTGAATCAAACCCCTGTATATACAGGGTGTATCTCACACTGCCTGACCCACAGGAGGCCTCAATTAAAGATTTATTTGGCAGCTTTTGCTGCATATGTCATTGTGAGATACACCCTTAATACATATTCAGATATTTGAAATACTGCCACTTGGTGCACAGATCTTTAATTGAGGCTTACCGTGGGTCAGGCCGTGTGAGATACACCCTTTACATACAGGGGTTTGATTCAGGCATTTGAAATACAGCCATCTTGGGCAAAGAAATTCTTAATTGAGGCCTACTGTGGGTCAGGCAGTGTGAGATACACCCTGTATATACAGGAATTTGATTTAGGTATTTGAAATACAGCCATTTTGGGCAAAAACATCTTTAATTGAGGCCTACAGTGGGTCAGGCCGTGTGAGATACACCCTTTAAATACAGGGGTTTGATTCAGGCATTTGAAATAAAGCCATTTTGGGCAAAGAAAACTTTAATTGAGGCCTACTGTGGGTCAATTTAATAACTCAATTTTGCAGCAGTATATAACCTAGGAATTTCAAACGTCAAGATGCTGCAAGGCCTGAAATATTGTGTATTTTGCCACAAAAGGGTGTTTTATTAATGAAAGAATATAAGCCCTGTATATACAGGGTATATCTTAGACAGCCTGACCCACAATAGGCCTGAATTAAAGATTTGTTCCACCAAATGGCGATATTTCAAATATCTGAATATAACCTAAATGTTTTGTTTTTTGACATTTTTTATTGTTTTCTGTTTTTCATAGCAAGGTACATGCTTTAGGTCAAATTTTGAAAACATTACAAGATGACATAAAAGAAGGCAGCATTAACATTCGAAAAATTATCACATGTTCAAGTAACTAACGGGCGATTAAGCCCAACATTGACAGGTATCAGCTGTTATCAGGCAGAAGTACAATTAATACAATTAGAACTATTCAGGGTAAACAAGATACCAGGGATCCTAGAGTATGTTTCCTGTAGTGTAAGGAAGGGGCCAAGCTGAGCAGAAGGATCCTTATAGCAGGACACGGACAGGTGGTCAACTACAGAATAAGTACCCGCTGAAAAAGCTTGTTATACAAATTTTCTATATATTTTCCATGGCGACTTTAGGAAAGAGGATCTAGAATGTGATTCCCAATGGGAGATTTCCTCCAGCCTATAAATCTGGTCTACTTTATTGATCCAGTGGTCAATACAGGGGATATCAGAGGACAGCCAGTGCATAGGTAGGAGCAGTCTGGCAGCTGCCAACATGAGCGCAAAGTGAGATGATTTATGTATACCTATATTACCCATCCCCAGGGATATCAGGGCTAGCTCAGGTGTGCATGGGAGGGATGACTGGCATATCTGATTACACAGTTGAACGATCTTATGCCACCAAGGATTAATTAGGTCACAAGACCACCAGATATGCATAAAAGTACCTTTAGATACGTGACACCTCCAGCAAATATCAGAGGCTGTTGAGCTGTACAAACATGTTTTATCTGGGGTCTTGTACCATCTCATAAGAATTTTGTAGCTGTTCTCTTGGATGCATATACACCCGGATATCTTGTGGGGGGAGATTAAGAGTTTGATGATCTCTTGGGATGACAGATTCCGTTGTCCCTTTCCCAAAGGCCCACAATTGCAGGTTTAGGAAGGGAAGAGGGTGACTTTAGGTGTCTATATATTTTGGAAATAGTTTTGGATGGGTATACCTTACTGCACAGCATTTCGTCAAACCAGCTTGATTCCCTTGTTTGGGGGGCATTTTTTGCCCAGAGATGTGCTTCTGTCCTGAGGAAATGCAGTAGGGTGGGGTTGTGGATCTGAGTATCAAATAACATGCATATTTCAGGATCAGAGAGAACACAGCCCTTATGGTCAAGTAGTTGCGAGGCGGGAATCTCTAATGTTCTTATGGCAGTTGGGCAGCTCTCCTTCAGTTCTTTGGGCGCCAAATCAATAATATCTTTTATGAGTAAAAGGGGGGAAGGAAGTGTAGGACCTTCAGAGCTGGAAGTGAACCGCCTCCAGACCTTTAGGGTGTTGAGAGTGAGAGGGTTGGTTGCTAAGCCATGTGGTGGGAGCGGCCCATCAGTCAGCAGGAGAGCCCGAGTGGAGGAGGGGAGTAAAGCGTTCTCTAATTTGAGCCAGAACTTATGAGACAGTTCTTCAATCAAATTTAAAGCCCTGGAAGGTTGGATATCATCCATGTAGGCTTCAGGATCCGGGAGACCAATGCCACCTTTGGATCTAGGTTTGGTCAGAGTATCAAAGGAGATACGAGGGCTTTTACCTTACCAAATAAACTTGCAAATAGTTTTTTTCAGATAGGCAAAAAATGATCTAGGTATTTCAATAGGGAGAACCTGCATCAGATAGGTGAGTTTCGGCATAATCAGGGACATAAAGATATTCTTCCTGCCAAACCACGAGAGATATTGAGAGTCCAGAGAATCCATCTGGGCCTGCATGGATGCTAGGAGGGGTTTGTAATTTAGTCGGAATAGGTCTGGCAGATGAGGGGATAATTTTACCCCCAAATAGGTCAATTGCTGAGTTTGCCAATTAAATGGGAAATTTGCTTGAAGAGAGGAAAGGTTAGCAGGGGAGAGGCCTATATGAAGCACTTGGGATTTGGAGGGGTTAATCTTGAAATTAGAAAGGGAGCCAAAAAGACTAAGCGTTGTTAAGATCTTGGGCATGGATTTATGTGGATTGGTAGTGATAATTAACAAGTCATCAGCAAATGCAGCTAACTTAAATTCTTGCACCCCCACCTTCAGACCTCTAATTTCTCTGTTTTGTCTAAGGGCTTGCAGGAGGGATTCCATCACCAGGACGAATAATAGGGGTGAGAGGGGGCATCCTTGCCTCGTCCCATTTCTAATAGAGAAACGGGAGGAGAGTATTCCATTAACTGACACGGGTGCCGAGGAGCAGGTGTACATAGCAAACACTGCATTAATATATTGTTATGGTACTTGGAATTTTGACAGAATCAATCTGATATACGTCCAGTCAACTCTGTCAAATGCTTTCTCTGTGTTTATGCTAGGCATAGTACAAGGCATCTAATATTTTGGTGGTATTATCTTTCCCTTCCCTTCCTTTTACAAATCCTACTTGGTCCGGGTGGATTAGTGCAGGTAGGAAACCCTGCAACCTAATGGCTAACATCTTGGCTATAAGTTTAAGATCCACATTGAGTAGGGAAATTGGGCGATAGTTGGAGCATAATGTAGGATCTTTGCCTTCTTTGGGTATAATTGTTATAGTAGCCTTAGTCATATCGGAGGAAAGTGAGAGATTGGACATTGCAAGATTACAGACAGGGAGCAAATGAGGTAACAAGATGTTTTTGAAGGTCAAGAAGTAAAATATAGGGAGACCATCTGGTCCAGGGCATTTACCTCTGGGGGTAGATTTAATGGTCATATTTAGTTACGAAATAGTGAATGGTTTGGCTAGGGATTCCCATTAAGACTGGGAGGTCGAGAGTGTCCAGGAAGGAGTTAATGTTGGATTCCCTGCATAAAGAAGGATTAGGGAGGTCAGGGACTGGGAGATTGTAAAGGGAATTATAAAACAGCCTAAATTGCTCAGCAATCTCCTCAGCCTTAAACAGTTGGGTACCCTGCGAAGATCTAAGAGATTGAACATAGCGGGAGTTCCTTCTCTGTTTGATCCGATTCATCACATATTTAGCGGCTTTATTGCCATGAGCAAAAAATTTCTGTTGAGCAGACAAGAAAAACTTGGCTGAGCGCTCATTTTAGAGGTGTTTTAACTGTGCCCTGAGGGAAGAAAGTTCCGCTAGTTGTTGGTCTGTCAGGGATTGCTTATGTGCTTTTTCAGCCAGGTGGATTTTTGACAACAGGTCGCTGAGTTTTTTTCTCTGATTCTCTCTTCAAAAAGGAGCAGAGACCTATCAGCCTGAATCTGATATAGGCCTTATGAGTGTCCCAGAGGACTTGGGGGAATATCTCAGAGGTATTATTTATTAGGAAATATTCCTCAAGATAAGAGGATATGAGGGCAATATGTTTGTTATTGTTTAGTAACGATTCATTAAATCTCCAGTTGGGTAGTCTATTGGTTTTCTGGTCTGCGCTTATTTCACAAAAAATCGGGGCGTGGTCAGATAGGGTAATATTACAAATTTTTGGGAATGAACTGAATTGCAGTTTATCTTTCGAAACAAAAATGTAATCAATTCTGCTATATGAATTATTAGCTGGGGAATAAAAAGAGTAATCAATTGCGTCAGGATTGTAGCAGCGCCAAATATCCGAAACTCCCAGGTTATGCATATTCGTATGTAATAACCTAAGAGTTTTGCCTGACGCTGGGGATTTTTTGGAGGAGGTATCAATTGAAGGGTTCAAGGCTATATTGAAGTCACCTTCGACTATCAGAAAGCCTTCTCTATGTTTCTCTATCAGAGAAAAGACTGGGGTGAGCCAACTGATTTGATCTACATTTGGGGCGTATATATGTTCTCAAAAGTAAACATGGATTGTCCTACTTGGCCTATTAGGATTAGGTATCGACCACCCGGGTTCTGAACATTAGATTTATATTGAAAAGGGAGCCCTTTACAAAAGCCAATGCTGACTCCCCTCGAGGCCGCACCCCCAGCACCACAATGATACCAGGCAGGGAATTTAGAATGAGATAGGTTGGGATAATTCCCATGTTTGAAATGGGTCTCCTGCAAAAAGACCACTGAACATTTCTCTCTATGCAGGAGAGAAAAAATCTGACATCTCTTAGAGGGGGATCTCAGTCCCTTAACATTATATGAAGCTAATTTAAAGTCTGCCATAGTGTTTTAGGGAGAAGGGAAGTTGGAGAAAATCTAAGTGATGTAGCAAAGAAAAGTTGACCAACCAGCAACAAGGCGGAGGAAAGAGTGCGGCCACAAGGGGAGCCAAGGAGCCTCCAGTCACCCGGAAGAACACCAACTAACGTGTTCTGGATATTTGAGGACACCTGTTTACCCATCTGAGAGAGTATTGGAGTGGATTCAGAGTACCTGTCAAAATAGAAACAATATGGAACACCAAGTAAAACAGTAAATAAAGACAAAGGATGAGTGAATATTATCCAAACAAGATAAGATATATTAATTGTGCCTAACTGATTAGGCAGCATGTAGGGGGGGAAAGGGTATAATACCCAGAAGCATTTCCCTCTTCAATGACATTTTTACTGGAATAAAGTGATTCATGTGTTAGTAATAGAATAACCGGGGAGACAGCAGGGCGATAAGAAGAACCTTCATAACCTTGCCCACTTAAAACTGGTAAGGGGCAGATGATAGAGGGAGATCTCATCTAATCCCACTGGTAGAGAGGACAGTGTGGAGTATTTAAAGATATGGGTGAGCAAATGAGAGTAACTCACATGGCACCTGAGGTATATAAGGGCATAATTGTACGGGAGGTAACTTGAGCGTCTCATGAATTATTAATATGCAACATGACTAGCCTAACCTTAAGACAGATGGGAAATCTCAGATGAGAAATCCCTACTGTATCAATGTCTAATACTGGGTGGAGAGGCAAAGAGAACAAGAAAATACAAGCTAGGCTCTCCACTCAGTATATAGGATTTAGCCACACAGAAATCAATGTAATAGTAACTTAGAATAAGTAAGTCCCGTATGCTGATTTTCTTGGACCCCTAAGCCTATGGGGGGAGAAAGCAGGGCAGACTACTTATCCACCATGGACAGACGTTTGGGGAGAAGGAATTTCCCCCACTGCTTCTTTGGAGCTTTGGGGTGCGTAGAGGCTCCCAGGGGGTCACCATCGGGAGGTCAGGTAAGGAGCTCATGTTTTGGACCATGTCCCAGTTTTCAATGGGCAATGGGAAAAGCTGGAGGAGATCATATGCTTTATCCAGATCTGTAAAAGAGGAAATGTGGATATGTCGTCCCTCATGCAGGAAAGATAGACTGAAAGGGAATGTCCACCTGTAAATAATTCTGCGCTGTCGTAGCCAATCTGTGAGAGGCTTCAAGTCTTTACGCTTTTTGAGAGTTGATTGCTCCAAATCCTGGAAAATAGTGATACTGTTTTCCTCCCAATCCACAGAGTTGGAGTTTCTGGTGCTTGCCAGTATGGCTTCTTTTACAGGGAAGTGCAGGAATTTGCAAATTACGTCCCTGTGGGACTCAGTCGTCTGTGGTTTAGGTCTAAGGGCTCTATGGGCCCGTTCAAGCAGAACTTCATGAGCAGAGTCAGGACCTAGAAGTTTGAGGCATATCTGGATTACCGTTTCTGGAATGTCCACTGTTGAGACCGTTTCAGGAATCCCTCTAAAACGTAAATTGTTGAGTCTGCATCTATTCTCTTGATCCTCCATGGCTGTGTATAAGGAGTTAATGTGGGTTTGAGCTAGCGACAGGCTAGATGACACCTCGCACTGATGTTGCAGGATTGCTGCCTGGGTTTCCTTTAAAGCCTCCACCCTCCGGCCTATGTGCTTAACATCTTCTTTTATTGAGGAGATGTCCAGACTAAGGGGGCCCAGGGCTTCTGCAAGAGCCTCCTTCAGGAATGCTCTGGATATGGGCAGATAGTCCGCATCGCTGGGACCATCCCCTACCTTATTGCCGCCGATAGCTGCTGACAGCTTGTGTCCTGAGCGTGGTGTGCCGGGCGCCATCTTGTATTTGCGGTTCACTGCCGCAGCGGCTGCTTTTTTAATATTTTTTTTCATCTCGCCAGCTTGGTTCTGGGAGCGATTGTTTCCCAGCTGTTCTGTGGGCTTCTGGCCCCCGATTTTAACCATAGCAGAATCCAGTAAGCTTATGATAAGGTGCTGTGAGGGTTAAGCAGGCAGGAGAGCAGCTCTTCACACGTCCATCCGGCTCAGGCGCTGGCTCCGCCCCATAACTTAAATGTTTTAAGGGTGTATCTCACAATGACATATGCAGCAAAAGCTGCCAAATAAACTTTTTTTTTTTGACCAAACGGGTGTTTGTTTAATAACTCAATATGGCAGCAGTATAACCCAGGAATTTCAAACGTGCTTATGCTGCAAGGCCTGAAATATTGTGTATTTTGCCCCAAAAATTGTGTTTTATTAATGAAAGAATATAAGCTCTGTATATCACACGGCCTGACCCACAGTAGGTCTCAATTGAAGATTTGTGCACCAAATGGCGGTATTTCAAATATTTGAATCTAACCCAAATGTATAAAGGGTGTATCTCACAATGACATCTGCATCAAATGCTGCCAACTAACTTTTTTTTCGTTTATTAACTGAATTTGACAGCAGTATATAAGCCTGTAATTTCACACGTGCTGATGCTGCTAGGCCTGAAAATAGTGTTTTTTGGCAAAAAAGTGTTTTTAAAACCCCAGAAAATGATGGGTGTATTTCTAGCTTAAATTGCACACTGACTAATCCAGATGTTGTATATTGCCAAAAATGTGGGGTTTTTTTGTAACAGAATATGAAAGCTGTATATATTAAACTTGAATTTACCACTTGCAGATCAGGAAAATAGTGGGTTTTTTTTGCAAAAAAGTGTGTTTTTAAAACCCCAGAAAATGATGGCTGTATTTCTAACTTAAATTGCACACTGACTAATCCAGATGTTGTATATTGCCCAAAAAGTGTTTTGTTTGGTAACAGAATATGAAAGCTGTATACATTGAACTTGAATTTAAGGGTTGTTTCACACGAGCGGATGTCGTGCGTGACATCCGCTGTGTGAATGAGAGCCAAGACCCGATGCGGACTGCAGAAGCAGGGAGCATTAACATGAAATCACAGTGAGATAAAGTTGTCACTGTGATTACGTAGTAAAGAGGTCACAGAGAGGCACGGAGCATTATCAATCATGTTAATGCTCTCTGCTTCTGAAGTCAGCATCAGTATGTTGGCTGTCATTAACGCAGCGGATGTCACGCACGGCATCCGCTCGTGTGAAACAGCCCTAACACTTGCAAATCAGGAAAATTGTGGTTTTTGGCAAAAAACGTGTGTTTTCAAAAACGCATCAAATGATGGATGTATTTCTAGCTTAAATTGCACATTGACTAGTCCAGGTGTTGTATGTTGCCAAAAAGTGTTTTTTTTTTGTAACAGAATATGAAAGCTGTATACATTAACCCCTTAGGGACCCACAACGTATTGGTACGGCATGGTTCCCGAGTCCTTAAGGACCCTTGGCGTACCGGTACGTCATGTATAGTTCCGATCACCGCCGCGCGGCGGGCGGTGATTGGAACTCGGTGTCTGCTCAAATCATTGAGCAGGCACCTAGGCTAAATGTGCAGGGGGGGGGGTCCCGTGACCCCCCCCCCCATGTTGGTGATTTCCGCAAACCGCAGGTCGATCTCACAGGCCGGAAGCTGTATGAGTAATACACACAGTATTACTCATACAGCCAATGCATTCCAATACAGAAGTATTGGAATGCATTGCAAAGGATTAAACCCCCAAAAGTTCAAGTCCCAAAGTGGGACAAAAAAATTAAGTTAAAAAAAGTTGAAAAAATAAAGTTTCCCCCCCAAAAAATTAAAAGTTTCAAGTAAAAATAAACAAAAACGTAATTTTCCCCAAATAAAGTAAAAAAAATAAAAATTTGGTAAAAAATAGGGGGGGGGGGGAGGATACATATTAGGTATCACTGTGTCCATATCGACCGGCTCTATTACTATATCACATGACCTAACCCCTCAGATCAACACCGTAAAAAATAAAAAATAAAAACGGTGCTAAATAAACAATTTTTTTGTCACCTTACATCACAAAAAGTACAACTGCAAGCAATCAAAAAGGCATTTGCCCACCAAAATAATACCAATCTAACCGTCACCTCATCCCGCAAAAAATGAGCCCCTACCTAAGACAATCGCCCAAAAAATAAAAAAACTATGGCTCAGAATATGGAGACACTAAAACATAATTTCTTTTTGTTTTAAAAAAGCTGTTATTGTGTAAAACTAACATAAATAAGAAAAGTATACATATTATATTGTATGGTATATGGTATTGCCGCGTTCGTATCAACCGGCTATATATATATATAAAAATATAACATGACCTAACCCCTCAGATGAACACCGTAAAACAAAACAAAAAAAAAAAAAAAAGATTTATTGTCACCTTGCATCACAAAAAGTGTAATAGCAAGCGATCAAAATGTCATATGCAACCCACAATAGTGCCAATAAAATTATCATCTCATCCCACAAAAAATGAGACCCTACCTAACATAATCTCCTGAAAAATGAAAAAACTATGGCTCTCAGAATATGTAGACACTAAAACATGATTTTTTTTTTGTTGTTTCAAAAATGATATTATTGTGTAAAACTTACAGTACATAAATTTTAAAAAAAGTATACATATTTGGTATCGCCGCGTCCGCGTCCAGATGAACACCGTAAAAAATTTAAAATAAAAACTGTGCTGAATAAACCATTTTTTGTCACCTTACATCACAAAAAGTGTAATAGCAAGCGATCAAAAAGTCACACGCACCCCAAAATAGTGCCAATAAACCATAATTTCATCCAGCAAAAATCATACCCTACCCAAGGTAATCGCCCAAAAACTTAAAAAATTATGGCTTTTAGACTATGGAAACACTAAAACATATTTTTTTTTGCTTCAAAAAAGAAATCATTGTGTAAAACTTACATAAATAAAATAAAAAATGTATACATATATTAGTTATCGCCGAATCAGTGACAACCTGGTCTATAAAAATTTCACATGATCTAACCTGTCAGATGAATGTTGTAAATAACAAAAAATTAAAACGGTGCCAAAACAGCTATTTCTTGTTATCTTGCCTCACAAAATGTGTAATATAGAGCAACCAAAAATCATATGTACCCTAAACTAGTACCAACAATACTGCCACCCTATCCTGTAGTTTCTAAAATGGGGCCACATTTTTGGAGTTTCTACTCTAGGGGTGCATCAGGGGAGCCTCAATTGAGACATGGTGTAAAAAAAAACTGATCAGCTAAATCTGCCTTCCAAAAACCGTATGGCATTCCTTTCCTTCTGCACCCTGCCGTGTGCCCGTACAGCTGTTTACAACCACATATGGGGTGTTTCTGTAAACTACAGAATCAGGGCCATAAATATGGAGTTTGTTTGGCTGTTAACCCTTGCTTTGTTACTGGGAAAATGGATTAAAATTGAAAATTTGCCAAAAAATAGAAATTCTGAAATTTCATCTCCATTTGCCAATAACTCTTGTGTAACATCTAAAGGGTTAACAACATTTGTAAAATCAGTTTTGAATACCTTGAGGGGTGTAGTTTCTTAGATGGGGTCACTTTTATGGAGTTTATACTCTAGGGGTGCATCAGGGGGGCTTCAAATGGGACATGGTGTCAACAAAACCAGTCCAGCAAAATATGCCTTCCAAAAACCGTATGGCATTCCTTTCCTTCTGCGCCCTGCCGTGTGCCCGTACAGTAGTTTACGACCACATATCAGGTGTTTCTATAAACTACGGAATCAGGGCCATAAATATTGAGTTTTTTTAGCTGTTAACCCTTGCTTTCTAAATGAAAAAAAATATTAAAATGGAAAATCTGCCAAAAAAGTGAAATTTTTAAATTGTATCTCTATTTTCTATTAATTCTTGTGGAACACCTAAAGGGTTTAAGATGTTTGTAAAATCAGTTTTGAATACCTTGAGGGGTGTAGTTTCTTAGATGGGGTCACTTTTATGGAGTTTCTACTCTAGGGTTGCATCAAGGGGGCTTCAAATGGGCATGGTGTAAAAAAAAAAGAAAAAAGTGTCCAGCAAAATCTACCTTCCAAAAACCGTATGGCATTCCTTTCCTTCTGTGCCGTGCTGTGTGCCCATACAGTAGTTTACGACCACATTTGGGGTGTTTCTGTAAACTACAGAATCAGGGCCATAAATATTGAGTTTGGTTTGGCTGTTAACCCTTGCTTTGTAACTGGAAAAAAATTATTAAAATGGAAAACCTGCCAAAAAAAGGGAAATTTTGAAATTGTTTCTCTATTTTCCATTAATTCTTGTGGAATACCTAAAGGGTAATCAAAGTTTGTAAAATCAGTTTTGAATACCTTGAGGGGTGTAGTTTATAGAATGGGGTCATTTTTGGGTGGTTTCTATTATGTAAGCCTCACAAAGTGACTTCAGACCTGAACTCGTCCCTAAAATAGGGTTTTTAAAAATTTCTGAAAAATTTCAAGATTTGCTTCTAAACTTCTAAGCCTTGTAACATCTCCTAAAAATAAAATATTCCCAAAATGATCCAAACATGAAGTAGACATATGGGGAATGTAAAGTAATAACTATTTTGGTAGGTATTACTATGTATTCTAGAAGTAGAGAAATTAAAATTGGGAAATTTGCAATTTAAAAAAAATGGTAAATTTGGTATTTTTTATAAATAAAAATGATTTTTTTTTTACTTCATTTGACCAGTGTCATGAAGCACAATATGACAAAAAAACAATCTCAGAATGGCCTGGATAAGTCAATGCGTTTTAAAGTTATCAGCACTTAAAGTGACACTGGTCAGATTTGCAAAAAATGGCCAAGTCCAGAAGGTGAAATAGGGCCGAGTCCTTAAGGGTTTAAACTTGAATTTAACACTTGCAGATCAGGAAAATAGTGTTTTTTGGCAAAAAAAGTTGGTTTTTAAAACCCCAGAAAATGATGGGTGTATATCTAGCTTAGATTCCACACTGACTATTCCAGATGTTGTATATTTCCAAAAAGGTGTTTCTTTGGTAACAGAATTTGAAAGCTGTATATATTAAACTTTGAATTTAACACTTGCAGATCAGGAAAATAGTGTTTTTTTGGCAAAAAAGTGTGTTTGTAAAACCCCAGAAAATGATAGCTTGCATAAAAATGTCCGCCGTTGCCGCCCACCTAACTGACTTATCAAAGTTATTTTTTTCTATTGTGCCCTGCACCCACAAAACACAATGTATGTAGATCACTGAGTTAGATTCAGATTTTGCGAAAAGACTCTCTCCTATTCTCTCCCTGAATACACCAGCAGCATCCTCTCCCTACACTAGTAACAGCAGAGTCACGTGTAGCGCTACGTGACTCAAGCTTATATAGAGGCTGGGTCACATGCTACACTGGCCAATGACAGCCATGCCATTAGCAGGCATGGCTGTGATGGCTTCTAAGGTCAGACAGTTAACCGCTTGTTGATTGGCTGCTCTGCAGCCTTTCAAAAAGTGCCAAGAAAGTGCCGAACACCGAACCCAAACTTTTGCTGAAATGTCTGCAGTCCAAAAATCCTAAAGTTCTGTACAAACCCAAACTTTACAGTTCAGGTTCGCTCAACCCTAGTAGGGACAATACAGATATGTCTCATATGCACTATCATTCTGAAAAAGATGTTGTTTTGAGCTTGGACACTGCTGAGGCAAGACGTCTCTGCAACAAATGACAAAAATTATCTTTAGACACATAACCAATACAGTGAGCTCAAACTCTTGTCGGCAAATATTAAGGGGTATACAACCATTGTGTCAACCAAAGGCCGAATGCACGCGGCCGTTGTTCACTGCCGTGAGCGGTCCGTGGAACCGCGGCCTAGATTCCTGCAGAGAGCAGGAGCGCATGGCGTCATTGGTTGCTATGACGCCGTGCACTCCCTGCTGCCGCTTCAATACAGTAGTACACTGGTATGATCTATGCCAGTGTATTACTGTACTGTGGCGGCAGCAGGGAGCGCACGGCGTCATAGCACCCAATGACGCAGTGCGCTCCTGCTCTCAGCAGGAATCCAGGCCGCGATACCACAGACCGCTCACGGCCGTGAACAACGGCCGTGTGCATTCGGCCAAAGGCTTTAACTTTGCGCTAAACCTAAGGGTGTTATTCTGGCAATCCCCTGGTATTCACACTTTAACCCCTATACAGGGATTTGGATTTTACTGCAGGGGAGCCAACAGGTCACTGCCTCCTGGGGTAGTCCTGGAGTGGCTGACAGCTGCCAACAGTGCACAGTGCACAGCACTGAGGCATCAGGGAAACTTGTAGTCAGTAATAGGCCAAAGTCAGGCAGGCAGAGTTTGTGTGAATCTGTGAAACAGGTTCAAGGTCAGAGCAGGCAAAACAGTAATCAGGCACAAGTCAAGTCAGGCAGCAGAGTGTCAGAGTCAAGAATCAAGCAGAGGTTGGTATGTGAGCAGACAAATAGAACAGACTCTTTTGCAGGTACTAGCAAGCTACAAACACCTTTAGCTCAAGCACTCTCTCTTAGGGTGTACATGTGCTAGCCCTTTAAGAGCTGAGGATTGCACACACTATGTGTAAACAGAGAAGACCTGGCTGAGAAGAGCAGGCCGTGGCCTGCAACGAAAGAGGAGACACAGGGTTCTGGCAGCTGGTGGGCAGAGGCGAGCCAGTGAGAATAGACCGCTGGATCAACAGGCAGAGCAGCAGAGTGCATAGTGCTGCACCAGTGACCTCCCGTAAAGCAGGGAGGTGGTGGGCATGGAGCATCGCAATAACAGCTTGATTTAATTAATTGATAAAGAAAATATTTATCTAGGGCAGGAATCAGCAACCTTTGCCGCTCCAGCTGTTGTGAAACTACAACTCCCAGCATGTCCCTTTAACTTCTGTGGGAGTTGAGAGAACAGCCAAGCAAGTGTACAAGATGGGAGATGTAGTTTCACAACACCTGTAGTGCCAGAGGTTGCTGACCTCTGATCTAGCGACAGAGTCATTTATTGTACTATGTTACTTTGCTACAGTATGGGTAAAAGCTCAATTTATATGTAAAAATAAAATAAAAAAATATTTAAAAAAAACATCATATGTACTGTCTGCTATTTAAGCATCATAGTTGCACTGGACATTAAGTCAAATTATGTTTTTTTTAGTTTTTTTTTTATTACCGTTGCCTATGGTAACCTCAATACTTTGTTTCCTTATACCTATGTAAGTACTCTATATACTGCTTTATTACAAAATTCCTTATAACCTTTTGCTGTGTTTAAAGTGCTTCTGTCATC